>NC_069501.1:816259038-816391538 GCF_027579735.1 Bombina bombina
AAATGGATAAAAAAAAAAGAGAAAACCAGTTCATCCATATACCGTTAATGTGATATAAAATGCCCTCTATTTGTAAAACTGGTAGAACAGAAGTTACAGCTATTTTGCTGCATGTTGTCTCTACAATTGGGACTGACAGTAGCATCTGTTACAGCAGAGGATCCCATAAGGCTTTACAAAAGTACACGATGTACTGCAGGGGATCAACACATAACATCACTGTGTGTAAAGCCAATCAAGTCTACACTGATCAAGTTATAAAGCCTTACTGAACTCCCCCGACTGACATAGTACATGGTCCGTTCAGTACCATTAGTTTGTTCTCCTACATTATACACATAAAGGGGTATTAAAAGGACACTTTTTTTTTTCTTGTGTGTAAAATTGTGTTTGTAACGCACTCCCTAGAGAGGCCAAAAAGCAAATTCTGTAATCTGCAAAAGTGCAAATGCTGCAAATCAAAGAGCTGTTTTAGACAATGTGCAGCTCTTTGAAAACCTATGTTACAGATTTTGCTTTTTGGCTTCTCTGGGGAGTGTGAGACAAATAGATGTTTGTTTCACATGTTGTGAAACTAGCTCACTAAAATGTCAGTTACTCTAAACTTAACCCCATCCATCTACAGTTGGTTAGTTAAAATGTGCTGCCTATCAATCTCATACACCCTTAAGATAAAGTACCTGAGTTACATCCACAGAGTCCTTAAACAGTTTTTAAGCATAATTGTTTGTTTAGTTTTAATGAACAATGATTTTCACATTAATGCTTAGTTTTGTTGGTATAATGAAAACAAGTTAAAGCACTTAAATAGCTGAATAAGAAGGTGAATTATATCATTGGTGTCAGTGTAGCCTTAATTTTAAGATACTTCTGTTGTCTTTTGCTAAAAAGATAAAATGTAATGGGGAATAATGTTTCAGCACGTGCGGTAGGTAACCATACCAAAGGCTACTGAGATCACAGGTTAGAGCTCAGCTCTGACTGTGATTGTCGCACATAAACAAAAAATCAATCAGAATGGTTGGGAGCTAAAATTTACCATTTATTGATCATCACAGTTGATGTATTACAATTTGTTTTTAGGTAATGACATGAACAAAAACTCCATGCCAGAGATTTAGCTTTTTGTGTGCGTGCTGGCATACACAATTTTCCAAATTTAAAGGGGCGCTTTGACTGAAATCAAAATTGATTTCATGCAGTTTAAAAAATAAAAACTTTCCGATTTACTTCTGTTGTGAAATTGTGCGCAGTCTTTTTATGCACTTTTTCTGAGGCCCCAGCACCTACTAGGCATGTGCAAGAGTACAAGGTATATATGTATAGGAATCTGTGATTGGCTGATGGCTGCCACATGACACGGGCAGGAAACAGAAGGAAACTTTAAAGTTGGGCAGGAAAAAAAAATACTGTTTATTTGAAATTCAGTGTGTTATTACGTTGTCTTTTTATTATGTTTTGTTTTGTTTTTTTTTGGTTATACAATTGTATTGTATTTAATGGTCCTTTAAAGTGATAGTAAGCACAGCCTATATTGAACGTAAATATGAAATTGTTGTTGAAAAAAATAGATATGAGTACCTTTCCTTAATAGCAACATCATAGAAGGGTTAATAGTCCGTTGCTTATTAGACTCCCACTTAGAAAAATCCCTTTTTTTCAAGCGGTGACGTATTCTCCAGTTTTATCAAAATCTTTGTGCGAGCCTTAGGGCAAGAATCTGTAGCTTTAAAATGAATTGTGAGATATCAAATTATTAATTTGTTTAATTTCCTTAAGATTACTACAGCCCAGCAATGACCGGCCTGAAAACTGATCAGGAAGTGCTGGGTGATCTGGTGAAGATGAAGATTCCAGCAGTAGCAGAACTCATAGAGAGACATGATATGATGTGGACCTTGCTGGTTTCCCGTTGGTTTATTTGCTTGTACATTGACATCCTTCCTGTAGAGGTGAGTTACCCTTTGGTGTGCAAGTGGTATATGAACAATGTAGTCCATTTGCTGCTAAACCTTTTTCACACCACTGTGCTAAGCTGATTTTGAGCTTTTTTTGCTGCTTAAATTTAAACACTATTGTAAGTCATGTTTCAGTGGGCGACCCACACAAATTTATTTTTTCCCCCAAGCCCAGCAGATTCAGAATATAACATTATTGTTCTTAATGTTCTTAAATTGCACTGCATGTTAGATTGTTGCAATAAAACAATGTTTAAATAAATGTATATTATTGTTAAGATTTTAGTAAATAACTTTGAAAATAGCCAGGTGACCATAGTTGCTTCTGTGATCACTTACTAAATTGTTATCAAGGGTATACAAATTTGAATGAGGGCCCGAACTGGCTTTTGAGGGTTGTAATAAAAACTAGAGGGCCCCTTTGTGCCAGAATAGAAATAAAGGCACATTTTTTGCTGCTAGGTGATCACTGTCACCACAGTGTATTTCGGTAGAGGCAAGTTTAGAGGTAGGGCTGAGCGATTAACTGCATATGTGGTTTTTTAAACCGCAATTAACCACCACGATTTAAAAAACGCGAGTCTGCGGTTTTTATGGGGTGGGGGCCTGGGGGGACATCACGTCACAACGATCATGCCGTGTGAATATAATGAAAGGAGCTGGTCCCGGACCACCGGTAACTGAGTGACATGTTCTGGCCTAGCATATAGGGAGCTGTGCACACACAGCAGTTAGAAGAGGCGGCACTGCGGGGCATAGAAGAGTGGAGACGCGGGGTCAAGTTGGGTTGCTCACTCAGGCGACTGGAAGCTGGAGGCAAGCAAGTAAGAAACTTGCACTATGGGCAGGATAAAGCGGCGATCTGACTGCACTGCCACGTTCTGTAGGGTTATAAATCTAAAGTAAAAAAGATCCGGGGAGTGGGAGGGAGGCTCTGTGTAAGTGAAAGCAGTCTGAATAACAGATGTGGCACTGCCCTGGCATATACTTATACCTGGACATTTATCCAATAAAATATTTGTTTTTATTTTCATACATCTACATAGTAAGTAAAAAAAATGTTTAATGACTAATGCTTTACATACTTACAGTATATATGTAATGTAGGTGTTTGAAAATAAAAACAATTATTTTATTGAATAAATCTCCAGGAATAAGTATATGCAGCAAGTTATTTAGACTGCTTGCACTTCCACTGAGCCTCTCTTCCCCCCCCCCTCTCCCCACTCCCCTCTCTCCCCCTCCCCTCTCTCCGGAGCTTGTTTAGAAAATTTAAGTGTTTTAGTCATTTTTAAGAAAATTGCGATTAAATCACATTTGCGTATTTTCATTTTTGCCCATATCACCCAGCCCTATTTAGAGGTATAAAATATAGTAATGCATTATTATCTGAAAAGAATAGATCAATCGCAAAATAGCAATGTAGTCACACATCTTGTTGTTGCTCTTTTCACCTCTAGATGGTGCTTCTTTCCCGTATTTGTTACATACCATTATTTACCACTACAAGTTCTATGCTGTGCTATGTAAATCTTTTGGTGTATATAGCATACGCGGTCTATCTAGCTGACTTTTTCTTCATTCTCTTGGTATCTTTATTTGAAACGCAGGAATGTACGCTTAGGAGCCGGCCCCTTGTTGGTTCAGCACCTGGGTAGCTCTTAAAGGGACATTAAACCCAAATTTTTTCTTTTATCATTCAGATGGAGAATAACATTTTAAAAAACTTTCTAATGTGCTTCTATTGTCTAATTTGCTTCATTATATTGATATTATTTCCTGAAAAGCGATAGGCTCAGTAGCTTCTGATTGGTGGCTGCACATAGATGCCTCATGTGACTGGCTCACCCATGTGCATTTTTATATCTTTAACAAAGCATGTCTAAAGAATGAAGAAAATTAGATAATAGAAGTAAATTGGAATGTTGTTTAAAATTGTATTCTCTGTCTGAATCATGAAATAAATGTTTTGGGTTTAATGTCACTTTAATTATGTCCCTATAAACTGAGGACTTTTAGAGGAGATATATTGTATTACTTAAAAGCGGACAACTCCCCAAGTTTTATAAATGAGCTGGATGGATCTGTGGGGTTTATTTTATATGGCTTTATGTGAATTTAAAGGGACATTAAACCCCAAAAAAATCTTTCATGATTCAGATAGAGAATACAGTTTTAAACAGCATTACAATTTACTTATATTATCTAGTTCGCTTAATTCTTTAGGTATCCTTTGTTGAAGAAATAGCAATGCACATGAGTGAACCATTCACATGAGGCATCTATGTGCAGTCACCAATCAGCAGCTACTGAGCCTATTTAGCAATGCCTTTCAACAAAGGATGTCAAGACAATGAAGCAAATTAGACAATAGAAGTAAATTGGAAAGTTTTTAAAATTGTGTGCTCTTTCTTAATCATGAAATGAAAAAAATTTGGTTTCATGTCCCTTTTTAACCCCTTAATGACCGAGGACGTGCAGGGTACGTCCTCAAAAAAAAAGGCAGTTAACGCCTGAGGACGTACCCTGCACGTCCTCGGTGTGGAAAGCAGCTGGAAGCGATCCTGCTCGCTTCCAGCTGCTTTCCGGTTATTGCAGTGATGCCTCGATATGGAGGCATCCTGCAATAACTTTACATGGCCATCCGATGCAGAGAGAGCCACTCTGTGGCCCTCTCTGCACCGGACATCGATGGCCGGTATCGTTGGTGGGTGGGAGGCGAGTGGGCGGCCATCGGTGTATCCTCTGACATCAAGGGGGGCGGGATCGGAGGCGGGGGCGCACACGTGCACGGAGGTTGGCGGGTGGGCGCGTGCACGGGGCGGGAGCGGGTGGGAACCGCTACACTACGGAAAATATTGCTAGGAAAAAATGCCCAAATCTTGTTTGTGCAAAAGCACAAAAAGAGATCGTGGAGGGGTGGGGGGTTGGTTTTGTGTGGGGGGAAGCTACACTACAGAAAATTTTATTAAAAATAAAAAAAAAAACCATGTTTTCTTCTAAACTGGGTATTGGCAGACAGCTGCCAGTACCCAAGATGGCGCATATTAAGTGAGAGTGGGAGGGTTATAGAGCTGTTTGGGGGGGATCAGTGAGGTTGAGGGCTAAGGGGGGGATAGTACACCGCAGCATATGTAAATATTCTTTTTAAAAACACTAAAAAACAACAAATATAGCTTTTATTTTAGTACTGGCAGACTTTCTGCCAGTACTTAAGATGGCGGGGACAATTGTGGGGTGGGGGAGGGAAGAGAGCTGTTTGGGAGGGATCAGGGGGTCTGATGTTTCAGGTGGGAGGCTGAGCTCTACACTAAATGTGATATTAACCCTGCAAGCTCCCTACAAGCTACCTAATTAACCCCTTCACTGCTCGCCATAATACACGTGTGATGCGCAGCGGCATTTAGCGGCCTTCTAAATACCAAAAAGCAACGCCAAAGCCATATATGTCTGCTATTTCTGAACAAAGGGGATCCCAGAGAAGCATTTACAACCATTTGTGCCATAATTGCACAAGCTGTTTGTAAATTATTTCAGTGAGAAACCTAAAATTGTGAAAAATTTTACGTTTTTTTTTATTTGATCGCATTTGGCGGTGAAATGGTGGCATGAAATATACCAAAATGGGCCTAGATCAATACTTGGTGTTGTCTACTACACTACACTAAAGCTAAAATGACCCCAAAAAGCTCCCTACATGCTCCCTAATTAACCCCTTCACTGCTGGGCATAATACACGTGTGGTGCGCAGTGACATTTAGTGGCATTCTAATTACCAAAAAGCAACACCAAAGCCATATAAGTCTGCTATTTCTGAACAAAGGGGATCCCAGAGAAGAATTTACAACCATTTGTGCCATAATTGCACAAGCTGTTTGTAAATAATTTCAGTGAGAATCCTAAAGTTTGTGAAAAAATTTGTGAAAAAGTGAACAATTTTTTTTATTTTATTGCATTTGGCGGTGAAATGGTGGCATGAAATATACCAAAATTGGCCTAGATCAATACTTTGGGATGTCTACTAAAAAAAAATATATACATGTCAATGGATATTCAGAGATTCCTGAAAGATATTAGTGTTCTAATGTAACTAGCGCTAATTTTGGAAAAAAAATGGTTTGGAAATAGCAAAGTGCTATTTGTATTTATGGCCCTATAACTTGCAAAAAAAGCAAAGAACATGTAAACATTGGGTATTTCTAAACTCAGGACAAAATTTAGAAACTATTTAGCATGGGTGTTTTTTGGTGGTTGTAGATGTGTAACAGATTTTAGGGGTCAAAGTTAGAAAAAGTGTATTTTTTTTTCAATTTTTCCTCATATTTTATAATTTTTTTTATAGTAAATTATAAGATATGATGAAAATAATGGTATCTTTAGAAAGTCCATTTAATGGCGAGAAAAACGGTATATAATATGCGTGGGTACAGTAAATGAGTAAGAGGAAAATTACAGCTAAACACAAACACCGCAAAAATGTAAAAATAGCCTTGGTCCCAAACGGACAGAAAATGGAAAAGTGCTGTGGTCATTAAGGGGTTAATAGGGGAATCTTGTCGCATTCCAATGTCATGCTTTGTAAATTACCTGTTACTATTAACCCATCGGTGCCATAGATTGCTTAGGTGCATTCAAAAGAGGCACTTTAGTTGGTAAAATGAGCAGTGTTGCTCGGTGCCTAATTTATAACATTTCCAGGCCCCTTTATCCCCCCATTAAACATAATACATATATTAAACACAATATATAATCTGACAGTTGCATTATATCATGATAGCTGTGTTTAGATTTTGCATGTCTGGCCTCGATAACAGTTTGTTTTTATTAGACTGGTGTCTACACTGTCAAACACAAGCTGTATCGCCTGACCTGCTGTCTGCAAATGAAGAATGCCTCCCAGGGGTTTTAGACAGCTTGTTGACTAGGGGATGGGAGAAATCTCACATGGCATTAGTCAATCCCCAGTGACAGCCAAAGTGACTTTAAAGTTAAGAATGCTGCCCCTATGTTCATTACAAACTAAAGAAGTATGAAAAGATAAAGATGTCCAACCCAGATCTCATAATCGGTGATTGAGTTTGATATATTATCTGAAGGTGAGATGTCCAGCACTGCTTATATAGCTGACATAGAGAATATATTTCTGATTGTATAGATTTACATATACTGAATATACTGATCAGTCTCCTAAGGCTGTTTAGTGAAAAAGATGATTTCCTATGGATAAAGCTAGTATATTCCATGGTCCTTTCGGATAGAAAAATTAGGGCAAAGATAAACAGAGATGTTTTGTTTTCAATATATCACAACCTATTTGAATTAGTTATCAATTTTGATGAGGCACATAAACATTTACTTACATTGTCGGACAATATGATAGTTATTTTTGTACTGGTAACCATAGTTTCCTCTTAGGTGTGTGCATGTGCAAGCACTCACCTGATTCTAAGAGAACGCACATATTCATTTTTGCTGTACTCCATTTCCCGCCTACCATTTGGCTGCTTCTATCACAGGATTGTTTTTTTAACTTAACAACATTTTCAGGTTTGAGTACACTCAGGATTAAAGTGTGCACACATTTTAAACATTTGACCAAACAATTGCTCGCATTGCTCAAAAAAATTAGCGTGAACATTAGTGTTGACAAATTTTAATCATTATGACTGAACTTTAATGGGATTATTTCTTTCATAAAGACGGTAAGAGTCTACAGTCAATAACTCCTAAGAATATGCGCTCCCTGCCACTAGGAAGATGCCAGTATTACCAAACCCCAAGAGCTCTATATAACCCCTCCCATCTCTATGTTCGTCAGTCTTATCTTTGCCTCTGCTGAAGGAAGGTGAAGTGTGAAGATGTGCAAATGATTTCTTCGTTGAGAGGGGTTCTCAGATTGATTTGAGGCCTATTTCCCTTCAGAGTACAATGTTTGTCAGAGTTAAGGAGCACAGGTTGTGACAGTTTTTCTTTCCCATGACAATTTTAGTCACTGGCCTCCAACAGGGACAGGGATTCATTTTACTGGGTCACCAGGTTACTCTTTTTTTTTTTTAATTTGTTCTCTGCTTTTATGTTTTCAGTACTGGATTGGTTTCCTGTTAGTGTTTCTAGCAGAAGAGTCTTATTGTCTAAGTACTGTTTATTTTTTTCAAGCACTCTATAAACCTTATATTTGGGCAAGATTTATATACGTATTATATATGGCCTTGGGACAGATCATAATTATATTACCCCTTTATTTAGAGCTCATTGGTGTTTTTTCTCATAAACTTTATGGGAGGGGGGGTGGGCGGGGCATGCTTTTTTCTTATATATGTTGCCATCTAGGAAATCAAACCTTTTATTTTTTATTTTTTTTTTGGCTTCTATGTGCGGGTTCTATCATTTTGGCGCATTTTCCCCTTACTTTTGGGCCTTTTGTTTAGTGCGCATCCTCCCATAGTTTGTTCACCTTTTATGTTAGTTTCTTAGGAGGGGGTAATGTTATTCTTCTCATTTACATCTTTCTTTCTTTCATGTAATTGGCAAGAGTCCATGAGCTAGTGACGTATGGGATATACATTCCTACCAGGAGGGGCAAAGTTTCCCAAACCTCAAAATCACCACAAATACACCCCTCACCACACCCACAATTCAGTTTTACAAACTTTGCCTCCCATGGAGGTGGTGAAGTAAGTTTGTGCTAGATTCTACGTTGATATGCGCTTCGCAGCAGGCTGAAGCCCGGTTTTCCTCTCAGAGTGCAGTGAATGTCAGAGGGATATGAAGAGAGTATTGCCTATTTGAATACAATAGTCTTCCTCTAGGGGATCTATTTCTCTGTTACCGGTCGTAGAGATTTCTTCTCCTACCTCCCTTTTCAGATCGACAATATACTCTTATATACCATTACCTCTACTGATTCTCGTTTCAGTACTGGTTTGGCTATCTACTATGTGTAGATGAGTGTCCTGGGGTAAGTAAGTCTTATTTTTTGTGACACTCTAAGCTATGGTTGGGCACTTTATATGTAAAGTTCTAAATATATGTGTTTAAACTTATATTTGCCATGATTCAGGATAATCAGTATTCCTTCTTTCAGACTGCCAGTTTAATTTTTTTGGGAAAATGCATATAAATTTTATTTTTCTTACCTTTAAAATTTTCAATTGACTTTTTTTAAAAAATTGCGGGCTGTTAGGCTCGCGGGTGCAAAAAATGCTTCTATTTATTGCGTCATTCTTGGCGTGAGACTTTTTTGGCGCAAAAATTTCGTCATTTCCGGCGACATAGTTGGCGCCAGAAGTTTTCACGTAATTGCGTCATTTTTTATGTATGTGTATTGCGGACGTTTTTTTGGCGCCAAAATATGTGGGCGTTCTACTTGGCGCCAAAAATGTGGGCGTCATACTTGGCGCCAGTTTTTTTCACATTATTTCAGTCTCACTTTTTAGTTGCTTCTGGTTTTCTAGAGGCTTGTTTCATTTTGCTTTTTTTCCCATTCCTGAAACTGCCATTTAAGGAATTTTATCATTTTGCTTTATATGTTGTTTTTTCTATTACATATTGCAAGATGTCACTACCTGACCCTGGATCAGAATCTACTTCTGGAAAAACGCTGCCTGATGTCGCTTCTACCAAAGCTAAGTGCATTTGTTGTAAACTTTTGGTAACTGTTCCTCCGGCTGTAGTTTGTGTTAGTTGTCATTAGGGTTGCACCGATACTAGTATCGGTATCGGTGCCGATACCAAGTATTTGCATGAGTACTTGTACTCGTGCAAATGCACAGATACTTAAACCGATACCTCCAATTCCTACCCATATGCCATCTTGTGACGTTTTTCAAACTGTATGTTCCCATTTCATTTTAAGCTGGAGTGGAGACTTAACTAAAAATTGTTCACTTCTGTTCTGCCAATACAAATTGCGGTTATTTGTATTATTTTACATCAGAGCAGTGCTCCAAAAGCCGCTATTATACAGCTGGAAGCCTCTCATCTTGCACAATTATGCTCAAAATATACTGTTCTCTGAGGAACACCCTTAGCCAGGGCTGGACTGGGAATAAAAAGCAGCCCTGTAAAAATATGAAGACCAGCCCTATTTTCTGTTGAGTTAGTAGAATACAAATGCCCCATTTTTCTCAAAGGGGATTACTGGGACACTTCTTCCCCAATATTATTTTAAGAATTAAATTATACGACTTTGTATTAAGTAAAAGTGTCAGATTTATCAGTTATAAAGGCACCCTACAACCCAATTGCATCCAGTAATCGCCCCTTTAACTTGTAGCTTTCCAGCCCCAGCTGCAGCAGCTGTTATTTATTGTTGTTATTATTAATATAGGTTATTGTAATAATTTAATTTATAAACTTGTTCTGTGAACTTTGTGACAACAAGCACATAAAACTGTTTTATTATTTCAAAATGTCTTTTGAGATACAGTTCATAATTATAAAGAAGCAATCTTAAATCATTAGTCTGTATTGTGCTTGGTTAACTGTCATGACATAAAAAAAGTATCCGTAATTGGTATCGGTATTTGAAAAAAAGTATTGGTACTTGTACTCAGTCTTAAAAAAATGGTATCGGTGCAACCCTAGTTGTCATGATAAACTATCAAACGCAGATAGCATTTCCATTAGTAATAATCCATTACCTGTTGTTGTTGTTCCTTCAACATCTAATGTTCAGGATGTTCCTGTTAATGTTAAAGAATTTGTTTCTAATTCTATTCGGAAGGTTCTGTCTGTTATTCCAGAAGTTTCTCCAGTTCCTGATGCTATTTCAGAAGTAATTTCTAGGGAATGGAATAGTCTGGGTACTTCATTTACTCCTTCTCCAAGGTTTAAAAAATTGTACCCTTTGCCATCTGATAGATTAGAGTTTTGGGAGAAAATCCCCAAAGTTGATGGGGCTATCTCTACTCTTGCTAAACGTACTACTATTCCTACGGCAGATAGTACTTTGTTTAAATATCCTTTAGATAGGAAGCTTGAATCCTTTCTAAGGAAGGCTTATTTATGTTCAGGTAATCTTCTTAGACCTGCTATTTCTTTGGCTGATGTTGCTGCAGCTTCAACTTTCTGGTTGGAGGCTTTAGCGCAACAAGTGTCAGACCATAATGCTTATAGCATTGTTAAACTCCTTCAACATGCTAATAACTTTATTTGTGATGCCATTTTCGATATCATTAGAATTGATGTCAGGTATATGTCTTTAGCTATTTTAGCCAGAAGAGCTTTATGGCTTAAGTCTTGGAATGCAGATATGACTTCTAAGTCAACTTTGCTTTCTCTTTCCAAGGTAATAAATTATTTGGTTCTCAGTTAGACTCAATAATTTCAACTGTTACTGGGGGGGAAGGGAGCCTTTTTTTGCCACAGGATAAAAAATCTAAAGGTAAATATAGGGCTGCTAATCGTTTTCGTTCCTTTTGTCAGAATAAGGAACAAAAGCCTGACCCTTCCCCTAAAGGAACAGTTTCCGTTTGGAAACCTTCTCCAGTCTGGAATAAATCCAAGCCTTTTAGAAAATCAAAACCAGCTCCCAAATCCGCATGAAGGTGCGGCCCTCATTCCAGCACAGCTGGTAGGGGGCAGGTTACGATTTTTCAAAGATGTTTGGATCAATTCGATTCAAAGTCTTTGGATTCAGAGCATTGTTTCACAAGGGTACAGAATAGGTTTCAAGGTAAGACCGTCTGTGAGAAGATTCTTTCACGCATTCCAGTAAACCCAGTAAAGGCTCAAGCGTTTCTGAAATGTGTTTCAGATCTGGAGTCAGCTGGGGTAATTGTGCCAGTTCCAGTTCTGGAACGAAGCCTGGGGTTTTATTCAAATCTGTTCATTGTTCCAAAGAAAGAGAATTCTTTCAGACCAGTTCTGGATCTAAAAATATTGAATCGTTATGTAAGGATACCAACATTCAAGATGGTGACTATAAGGACTATTCTGCCTTTTGTTCAGCAAGGGCATTATATGTCCACAATAGACTTACAGGATGCATATCTTCATATTCCAATTCATCCGGACCACTATCAGTTCCTGAGATTCTCTTTTCTAGACAAGCATTACCAGTTTGTTGCTCTTCCTTTTGGCCTAGCAGGGTTCTCGGTGCCCTTCTTTCAGTAATCAGGGAGCAGGGTATTGCGGTATTTCCTTATTTGGACGATATCTTGGTACTTGCTCAGTCTTTACATTCTGCAGAATCTCACACGAATCAACTTGTGTTGTTTATTCAAAGACATGGTTGGAGGATCAATTTACCAAAGAGTTCCTGGATTCCTCAGACAAAGGTAACCTTTTTGGGTTTCGAAATAGATTCAGTGTCCATGACTTTGTCTCTAACAGAAAAGAGACGTGTGAAATTGGTTTCAGCTTGTTGAAACCTTCAGTCTCAATCTTTCCCTTCGGTAGCTTTGTGCATGGAAATTTTATGTCTCATGACTGCTGCATCGGACGCAATCCCTTTTGCTCGTTTTCACATGAGACCTCTCCAGCTTTGTATGCTGAACCAATGGTGCAGGGATTATACAAAGATATCACAATTAATATCCTTAAATCCCAATGTTTGATCTTCTCTGACTTGGTGGTTGGATCACCATCGTTTAGTTCAAGGGGCCTCTTTTGTTCGTCCAGGTTGTGAAGCTGTATGGGGATCTCTGACAGTGCAGGGGGGTTGGGAATCTCAGGAGGCGAGATTACCAATCAACATTTTGGAACTCCGTGCAATTTTCAGAGCTCTTCAGTTCTGGCCTCTTCTGAAGAGAGAATTGTTTATTTGTTTTCAGACAGACAATGTCACAACCGTGGCATATGTCAATCATCAAGGGGGGACTCACAGTCCTCAGGCTATGAAAGAAGTATCTCGGATACTTGTATGGGCGGAATCCAGCTCCTGTCTAATTTCTGCGGTTCACATCCCAGGTATAGACAATTGGGAAGCGGATTATCTCAGTCACCAGACATTACATCCGGGCAAATGGTCTCTTCAGAGGTATTTCTTCAGATTGTTCAAATCTGAGGGCTTTCAGAAACAGATCTGATGGCCTCTCATATAAACAAGAAACTTCCCTGGTATCTGTCCAGATCCAGGGATCGTCAGGCGGAAGCGGTGGGTGCGTTGTCACTTCCTTGGAATTATCAACCTGCTTATATCTTTCCGCCTCTAGTTCTTCTTCCAAGAGTGATTTCCAAAATCCTAATGGAGCGTTCGTTTGTACTGCTGGTGGCTCCAGCATGGCCACACAGGTTTTGGTATGCGGATCTCGTTCAGATGGCAAGTTGCCAACCTTGGACACTTCCGTTAAGGCCAGACCTTCTGTCTCAAGGCCCATTTTTCCATCAGGATCTCAAATCATTAAATTTGAAGGTATGGAGATTGAACGCTTAATACTTAGTCATAGAGGTTTCTCTGACTCAGTGATTAATACTATGTTACAGGCTCGTAAATCTGTGTCTAGAAATATCTATTGCCGAGTCTGGAAGACTTACATTTCTTGGTGTTCTTCACATAAATTCTCTTGGCATTCTTTTAGAATTCATAGAATTTTACAATTTCTTCAAGATGGTTTGGATAAGGGTTTGTCTGCAAGTTCCTTGAAAGGACAAATCTCTGCTCTTTCTGTTCTTTTTCACAGAAAGATTGCTAATCATCCTGATATTCATTGTTTTGTGCAGGCTTTGGTTCGTATCAAGCCTGTCATTAAGTCAATCTCTCCTCCTTGGAGTCTCAATTTGGTTCTGAGGGCTTTACAGGCCCCTCCTTTTGAACCTATGCATTCTCTGGTTATTAAATTACTTTCCTGGAAAGTTTTTTGTTCCTTTTGGCCATCTCTTCTGCTAGAAGAGTTTCTGAGTTATCTGCTCTTTCTTGTGAATCCCCTTTTCTGATTTTTCATCAGGATAAGGTGGTGTTGTGGACTTCATTTAATTTTTTTACCTAAAGTTGTGAATTCTAACAACATTAGTAGAGAAATTGTTGTCCCTTCATTGTGTCCTAATCCTAAGAATTCTCTGGAGAGATCTTTACATTCTTTGGATGTAGTTAGATGTCATGAACTCCTCAGTTCCACCTTAACTTATGTTACTACATCTCACATACCACCTTAAGAATCAATTATCTGGCTCTCTTTTCCTTTAAAAGCTTTCCATTTCCCATACACCTTTGCTGGTTTATTGAAGGTTGATACCCACTCACTCTCCAGCCTTTCTTGTTACTTGTCTAAAACAGAGTATCACTTGTTCTGTGATTAGCTTTGTCTCCTTCAACTGAAGCTACTTCTCATCTAAAGCAGAAGTCACCTGTTGCAACTGCAGCACGCACACCGCTCTAACAACTTCCAGCTTAACAGACACAGGCCGCAATCAGCAGAGAGGATCAGAGAGGCTGCACGCACACAGCTGCTAGAGCCAGGTTCCGTATACAAGTGTTAGCATTGCCGTTAAGACTGTGAACTTATCTTTACCGTATGGTGTAATGTTTAACAGCGCAGCAAGCTGATACAGTATTCTTAACACTGTTTACAAATCTTTACTGCAAGATGTATTATTTAAAGGCCCAGCAAGCTGAAACCGTAAACTTAACACTGTGAACTTATCTTTACCACAAGGTGTATTATTTAAAGGGCCAGCAAGCTGAACATTATACTCCACATTGTGAACTTATCTTTACCGCAAGGTGGATTATTTAAAGGCACAGTATTACCTTAAAGGGGACCTCACTTATCTGTCACAAACCTATATAAACTGTTACTTATTATCTAAAAGTTTACATAGTACAAACTTATCTCTTGGACCCAGATATAAATCACCTGATCTTACTACTTATAATTTTGAGGTGAATATTCCGGGCTACATTAATCCAGGTGATTAAGACTCTGTCTCTTCACTAGCAGACAGACTTAATCACATGATACATACAAACTATTTACCAGAGAATACTCATAATCAGACTAAAGAAACAGCAATCGAATTGCTGATCATTACATTAGAGCTTTGAAATATTATGTTGAAGCTACTAAAGATTTCAGAAAGACTTCTAATCTATTTGTTATCTTTTCTGGTTCTAGGAAAGGTCAGAAGGCTTCTGCCATTTCTTTGGCGTCTTGGTTAAAGTCTTTGATTCATCATGCTTATGTGGAGTCGGGTAAATCCTCGCCTCAAAGGATTACGGCTCATTCTACTAGGTCAGTTTCTACTTCCTGGGCTTTTAGGAATGAAGCTTCTGTTGATCAGATTTGCAAAGCAGCAACTTGGTCTTCTTTGCATACTTTTACTAAATTATACCATTTTGATGTTTTCTCTTCTTCTGAAGCAGTTTTTGGTAGAAAAGTATTTCAGGCAGCTGTTTTAGTTTGATTCTTCTGCTTATAATTTCAGTTTTTTTCATTATATGATTAAAACTTTTTGATTTGGGTTGTGGATTATTTTTTCAGCGGAATTGGCTGTCTTTATTTTATCCCTCCCTCTCGAGTGACTCTTGCGTGGAAGTTCCACATCTTGGGTATCTGCTATCCCATACGTCACTAGCTCATGGACTCTTGCTAATTACATGAAAGAAAACATAATTTATGTAAGAACTTACCTGATAAATTCATTTATTTCATATTAGCAAGAGTCCATGAGGCCCACCCTTTTTGTGGTAGTTATGATTTTTTTGTATAAAGCACAATTATTCCAATTCCTTATTTTGATGCTTTCGCTCCTTTCTTATCACCCCACTTCTTGGCTATTCGTTAAACTGAATTGTGGGTGTGGTGGGGGGTGTATTTGTGGGCATTTTGAGGTTTGGGAAACTTTGCCCCTCCTGGTAGGAATGTATATCCCATACGTCACTAGCTCATGGACTCTTGCTAATATGAAAGAAATTAATTTATCTGGTAAGTTCTTACATAAATTATGTTTTTGGTGATATATATCATAATTTTATTATGAAAACTTCTGATTCTGTCCTACTTTGGAAGCTAAAGTATCTGAACACTTTTAATACCAATGTTAAATATGTTATAAGCATGCTGAGGTATCTTCCCCTAACATATTTATGTGATACATATTTTTATGATGTATTTGGACCAATTTAATACTGTTCTTGCTTCTAAAAGTACTTTATACGTAACTACTTTTTGTAGTTTTATGCTTAAGTAGAATTTGTTTCTATCCCTAAATTTGTTTTTCCCTAATTTAGAGAATTTTCTCTTTGCGGATATATAAATTATATCACATTGGGGGGCGGAGTCCACTCTCAAAGCGGCAAGACGTGTCCAAATGAAGCTCTCCGAGTTTAAACTATTTTTCTGCAGTTTATTCATAACAAAATCTACAGAATATCGACTTAATATATCAGACTGCACCTCTGTGTGGTTGGAGTCTTGATTTACCCCGAGAGTGGATACCCTGACTATGTTATTGCCTATGCTCTTTGGGAACAGCTGCGTGACAGACATTCTCACAGGCCTGGAAGCCATATTATAAGCAGCTGCAACTACGCAGTCGGATTATTGCGACTATAAAGCTCTGTGGGAATCACGGAACGCAGGTCTGGGACTGCCGCATTATTACCCCCCCATTACCGGGGTTACGGGATCCTATAAAAGGATATTGAAAGCTGATCTTTTCTATCTCTGCCAAACAGCACATAGACTCTTGGGGATACTTTCATATTTTCTATTATTTGCTTTGTCAACAGCAATATGACACCTAAGTGGCAGCACTTTGAGAACTTAATGGCTGATCTATTAGATAAGCATTGCCGGAACCTGTCGGATCTTATTGTAGACAGCTTTGGGGCACTATCACAGATGTGCACAGCCATTAGAGGAAACCGGATGCAAATAACTACTTCATTGGTGCGAAAACCTACTGCGCGGCCTTCAAAACACCTTATTCTAACAACCAGGCAGGATGAAAATTCTCCCGCAACCATAGCGGACCCAGTGGGTGGAGACTACCTGATATCCCTGGTGCCGGGCTCCGTAGCTGCAGGCGATAACAGAGCTACCACTGAGACTGACCTGAGTGATGCATCTGAGGTCAGGCGACAACCTTTGGCAGAGCGTCCCATATTGGGCGAAGCACGCAGACCGGCAAACTGCTCGGGGTCTCCTGAGAGGACACGCGGTGTTCTCGGGCTGAAACAGATGCGCCTGGGAATCCCTGGAAGTGATGTGAGTACACAAACAAACAATAAAGCCGCTGCAACGCTCTGCCCCACTCTGTGACTTACCTGACCGACAGCATCCCACTGATCGGCTATACAAGTTACTCGCATTAGACAAGACAGGGGGCTTTGGAAGTTGCGCTCTTCAGAAGCGATGGTCCTGTTTTTGGCGGAACCAATACCTCCCAGATGGCCGAATGCCGAAAACAGGGGTAGGATAGAGCCTTTTCTTACTGAACTGATCTTCTAGCCTGGGACACTACTCTGTCTGCCGACAGAACTACTAAGTACTTAGAACTGCCCTGCTAGTTGATTGTACTAGAGACATAACCTTCTCAAAACATAAGCCCTGGAATTCATTGCCGTGATCTGTACATCCACACCTAATCCCCATTCATACAGACTAAGAGGACTGTACACGGTGCTCACTCCCTACCTCGCACTTAGAGTTAAATCATGCCTTAATTTAACCTGTTTCAACATCCCTGGGACGGTATCATCATATACATGGGGCCAACAGGCTCCAGCACAGTCCCGTGGGTGTTATGTATTTTATTATGTTTTTTTTTTTTTTTCCAGGCAGCTCTATGATAAACATATAACTACAGTTAATTATATCTGGTATATTATTGTGTCAGTTTCATGTAGTTACGCTAGTTGAATTTGTACACTGTCTATTCACAACTGCATATATGTCTGTCCACTGTTAGGTTCGTTTGGGACAGTGATATCTATGCTTAGTGGCAGTAGTTTACTTAAAATATAGACAAATGTTCTTGTTTTTGTTTTTCCTCTGAATCTGCTATGCCTGGAAATATCTGAGTTATGTACATACTCCTTGGTGCTTAGTTGTGAACAATGTTTGCCATATACTCCTACATGTGAATATCTCTGAATGCCCCATTTTCAGTAGTTTTACAGACAAAGGTGCTGAATAGCATTATGCACTTGTACTCTTATTCTCTTTTGGACTAGCCCACAGCGGTCTTTTATAAGCTTTAACTATTGTGATCAATTACCTGCTGTTCTCTATAATACAGTGGGTCCAAGAGTGGCCCAATTAATCTTTTCTCCCCAGTTATTCCCCGTATAGGTCATTACTGTAATTTGGGGTCCAAGAGTGGCCCCCGTTTGTCACTAGGGGATACCATTCTAGCGCAAACTTCATTAACTTTAAAAGGGGATATCCTAGTATTCTTATAAATGAAAACTTGGTTAGTTATGTAAAGCCAAAATAGTACTGAATGTAAACATTGTTGATTGTATGACCATATTTACTTTGGAAATTTTGACTGTAACTTGTTTCATTTCATAACCTCAATAAAAAAAAAAAATTATATCACATTACTCCTTTTAATGGGGTCTTCTTAGCCTGTCCCTAATCCTATAACAAAGGATATCTAAAAAATGAAGCAAATTAGATAATAGAAGTAAATTGGAATGTTGTTTAAAATTTGTATTCTCTACCTGAATCATGAAAGAAGCATTTTGGGTTTAGTGTCCCTTTAAAAACAAAAGGGTCCTTACAAGAAGTGCTATTTACCAAGGAAAAAGTAGAAGTCCTTTTATAGAAGGGCCTCTCTGTAAGCAGGTTGTTTATTTTGATCAATTAGCCTTGTTGATGATGTTTCTGCTGCTTTAGTTTTAAAGTCCTTCTAAGCAATTTCTTCTTTTTTTTAAGCTTCTGCTAGGTAAGCTCTTCTGGACTTTGTGGTATTTCCTAGTTGTGCTGATCCTTTTATTTGTGTTGCTGTTTCTGTCATTATTTAAGCTATTGTCAGAAATACGTCCTTGGCAGGCTTTTTTTTTTTTAAAAGAATTTTATGGTTGGTCTGCTGTTATGGTGTTTTTAATGTAGACTTTAATCTCTTTCCTTTCTGGGGAAGAAATTGTTTGGATTCTTTTACTATCTGTTACAGGAGGTCACAGGACACTAGTCCAGGAGTATTTCTAAGCTTCTAATCACTTTAGTTACTTTACAGCCTATAAGCTTTTTTTTTTTTTTTTTTTTTTTTAAAGAAACTAGTTTTTATCTGGCTTTTTCTAGAAGCCAAGTTCTATTTGGATTAGGCCTTAAAGGGACAGTCTACACTAAAATTGTTATTGTTTAAAAAGATAGATAATGCCTTCACTACCCATTCCCCAACTTTTCATAACCAACATTGTTAGATTATTATACTCTATAACATTTAAACCGCTACATTTTTGCCTGTTTCTAAGCCACTATAGACAGCCTCTTATCACATGCTTTTTTATTTGCTTTTCACAACAGGAGACTACTAGTTCGTGTGGGCCATATAGATAACATTATGTTCACGCATGAGGAGTTTATTTAAGATTTAGCACATCACAGTACTAAATGCCAGTAAATAGATAATAAATAAAATGTCATGTGATCAGGGGACTGTCAGAAGATGCTTAGATACAAGGTAATCACAGAGATAAAAAATTTATTAAAGGGACAGTCAACCCAAAAATTACTGTTACTTATTTAGATTAGTTAATTAACAATATTTACATCAAACTCTAGCCCAATTTTCATCTAAATAAACTTTGGCAGAAAATATACTTACTAGATCTCATCTGGCCGTTTTGAAATGGCCACCTGACTCCTCCTCCTCTGATATCTCCCAAAAGCTTGAACTGCAGCACTAGTACAGGATCCTCTCGTCCCTGCGCGCTCCTTTCATGCAGTTCATTGAGACACTCATATGGCACCCCCCCTCACACTATCTCCCCTCACTCTTTCAGCAGAACGTTCTGTCTGCACTAACACACCCACACGCTTAGCAGCAACGAGATACACTAGAGATATCAATCTCTAAGATGTCACAGTAGTATTCCCACAATAAAAACGTATTAACGTAAAAACCCAATTCTACAACGAAAGATGGTAACAGTATTAGACCCGGGGCTGACCAGGGTATGAGTACGAGAAGAATAAGGCTAAGCCACAAAGAACAACCATCAACATTTCACTGCTCTGGAGACAATACTGCACGTCATAAGATGGATCAGCAGGGCGTGAGACGAAGACACTCAGCCATAAAGTTCTGTTGCGGGCTCACCGGCTGGCCCTCTGAGCAGTTAACAACGGGACTGTTAAAAACCAATAGCACTGATGCCTCCGATGCCATATACAGCACCTTATGGGTCATTCTCATTGCGGAGACTCCCTCTAAGGTATAATAATATACCTAACAGGAACGGAGTGGGTTAAACGCGCATAGTGTGTAGTGTATTGAAGTGTATGCCCAACCGTCCATCTATTTACATAACAAACCTGTTCTAAGCCATCCCACATACACCGGTGCTTTTCAGTAGTGAACGATCTCCAACCACCACTGCTGTTAAAAAGAGCCCCACAAGCCAGAACTTCAGATTCTCACAGCTAGTGCTCCCCTGACCACATGCTCACCGTTCTCCGGTCCTCCTCAGCCAGCACCCCCGCACACACAGCGAAGATCACAGAGCACTAGCTGTGAGAATCTGAAGTTCTGCCTTGTGGGGCTCTTTTTAACAGCAGTGGTGGTTGGAGATCGTTCACTAGTGAAAAGCACCGGTGTATGTGGGATGGCTTAGAACGGGTTTGTTATGTAAATAGATGGACGGATGGGCATACACTTCACTACACTACACACTTTGCGAGTTTAACCCACTCTGGTCCTGTTAGGTATATTACTATACCTTAGAGGGAGTGAAGAGAGGGTCTCTGCAATGAGAATGACCCATAAGGTGCTGTATATGGCATCGGTGCTATTGGTTTTTAACAGTCCCGTTGTTAACTGCTCAGAGGGCCAGCCGGTGAGCCTGCAACAGAACTTTATGGCTGAGTGTCTTCGTCTCACGCCCTGCTGATCCATCTTATGACGTGCAGTATTGTCTCCAGAGCAGTGAAATGTTGATGGTTGTTCTTTGCGGCTTAGCCTTATTCTTCTCGGACTCATACCCTGGTCAGCCCCGGGTCTAATACTGTTACCATCTTTGGTTGTAGAATTGGGTTTTTACGTTAATACGTTTTTATTGTGGGAATACTACTGTGACATCTTAGAGATTGATATCTCTAGTGTATCTCGTTGCTGCTAAGCGTGTGGGTGTGTTAGTGCAGACAGAACGTTCTGCTGAAAGAAAGTGAGGGGAGATAGTGTGAGGGGGGGGGTTGCCATATGAGTGTTTCAATGAACTGAATGAAAGGAGCACGCAGGGACGAGAGGATCCTGTACTAGTGCTGCAGTTCAAGCTTTTGGGAGACGTCAGAGAAGGAGGAGTCAGGTGGTCATTTCAAAACGGCCAGATGAGATCTAGTAAGTGTATTTTCTGCCAACGTTTATTTAGATGAAAATTGGGCTAGAGTTTGATGTAAATATTGTTAATTAACTAATCTAAATAAGTAACAGTAATTTTTGGGTTGACTGTCCCTTTAATATAACTGTGTTGGTTATGAAAAACTGGGGAATGGGTAATAAAGGGATTATCTATTTTAAAACAATAAAAATTATATTGTAGACTGTCCCTCTATTTCTAATGTTGCTTGTGGTTATTCCAGTACAATCGTTGGAATAAGGGATACTTATGTGTATGTTCCTCTTCACTAGGAACATTATTAGTTTCTGAGATTTGCTGGTTTTGGACCAGCATTTCCAGTTTATTTGCTTTATCATTGGGTCTTGCTACAGTTCCTAGATTTATTTTCTAGATTCTGTGTGCCCTTTTGTCTGTAAAATAACTCGGGGTGTTGCAGTGTTTCTTTGTCTGGTTCTTATCTTTTTATTTAACAGATTTTTTTTCTCCATCAGTCTGTTTTTTTTTCTTCTTCAACAGCATGGTTGGAAGATCATTTTTCTAAGACATTCCTTGATTCTTCAGACAAAGGTTCAATATCCATCCTCTGTCTGTTTAGAGAAGGTTGAAGCTGATGTTAGCTTAAAGGGATACTAAACCCCAATTTTTTTCTTCTGTGATTCAGATAGAGCATGCAATTGTAAGCAACTTTCTAATTTGCTCCTATTATCAATTTTTCTTCGTTCTCTTGCTATCTTTATTTTAAAAAGAAGGCATCTAAGCTAAGGAGTCAGCCAATTTTTGGTTTAGACTCTGGACAGCATGTATCCACCAATCTGCAGAGACAACCCAGGTTGTGAACCAAAAATGGGCCAGCTTCTAAACTTACACTCTTGCTTTTCAAATAAAGATAGCAAGAGAATGACGAAAAATTAATAGGAGTAAATTAGAAAGTTGCTTAAAATTGCATGTTCTATCTGTATCATGAAAGATAAAAGTTGGGTTCAGTGTCCCTTTAATTCTTCATTTTCCCTTTTTTTGATTGTAACATCTTATGCTTCTCTATTTTGTTAATTTTCTATGAGATCTTTTTCAGCTTTGTATGTTTTTTGTCTGTGATGCAGGATTTTTCTCAGCTATCTCAGGAATTTTGGTCTGGTTTTCAGAACAGATCTACTATATTGGATCATTATGCAGAGGGTTTCTTTTGCTTGTCCTTCTGGGTCTGTTTCTTTAGATGTTGGGGCTGTCTGGGAGCCTCTGAGAATACAAGGGGTTTGGGCTCCTTAGGATGCGAGGTTGCCAGTGAATATGCTTAAACTCTGTACTATTTTTAGGGCTCTTCAGAGTTCTTTTTGTGGTGCTTATATCAATCATCAGGGGGAACTTGCAGTTCCCTAGCCATAAACAAAATATTTTGCATTCTCTTTTAGGCAGAAGCCAATTGTTGTTTTGTTTTGTTTTTTTCTCAGTCATCAGTTTCTACATCCAGGTTAATGGTCTCTCCAACAGGATATTGTTCCAATCAAATTTTTTTTGATCTCTCAGATAAATCGGATGGCTTCTCCTCTAAACAATAAGCTTCCCAGGTACCTTCCCAGGTCAGGATCCTCAGGCAGAGATTGTGGTTGCTTTAGTAGCTTTTTGATCTTTTCTGCTTGTTTGTGTTTCTTCCTCTGGTTCTTACTCTAAGAGTAGTTTACAAGTTCAGGTAAGAGGAATTTGCAGTCATTCACTGTGCTCCAGTCTGGAATTTGAAAGTTTTTTTGTGTAGATCTGGTTCAGCTGATCAGAAACCTTGGCTTCTTTCTTTTTGGACTTTTTCCTTCCAGATCTCAAATCTCTAAGCCTGATAGCATAGGGGTTGAGTGATTGAAAAGCCTCTATGGTTGAGACTCTTGTTTCAGGGTTGAAAGCTTGTGTCTAGGAAGCTTTCTACATAGGGTATGTTAGACCCTTTTATTCCTTGATGTTTTGGAATGTGGCTTTTCCTGGTATTCTTTCAGAATTTTTTAGTGTAGATCGGATTAGATAACGGCTAATCTCCTAGTCTATTAAAAGGAAAGTTTTCGCTGTTTCCGTTTTTTTTTTTTTTTTTTTTAATAGGAAGATTATCTTTCTGATTTTCATGTGTTATTCAGGCTTTTGGCCCATATTCAGCTTGTTTTGCCATTGAGTTGAACACCTTGAGTTCTGGGATTGGTATTGATGTTTTGGACGCCCCTCCGTTTCAGCCCATGCATAGGGAAGTTTTTAAGCTTTCTTTTTTTGAAAGTTTTTGGTATAATATAGAGTTAAATTAAGCTGTATAAACAAAGTATTGTGAAATATACAAGGTAAGGCCAAACCCGAACCTTTTGATACCAACTAAAAATGAAAATATATCACACCCTGCACAGATATGATTTGAATTAAAAGAAGGGACATATTTCGATAAAAGATGGAGTGGGAGTATTTAGAAATGTAAACTGTTAAGAGGTGCGTAAAAGGAATGGGTGTCATATTAAGTTTTATGATGATTTCTTCCCCTATAACACGGGGTATAGCAGGGAATTCTAACAATATAAACAATGAGGTTATATAATTATAGGCAAAGACCATTTAATGTTCCACTTGGGAAAAATAAAAGTGCTAATAGTTTCCCTCTTATAGAGACAGGCACCATTAGGTAATGTGTGAAATATCTTCGTGGTTCCGGCCGCAAGTCACAAGTAGAAGTCTAGTGCTACTCAGAAAAGGTGATAGCGATATCTTGATGAGGGTGCATGTCTCTCTTGTATCGTAGGCTGCATAATGTTAGAGACCACAGGTGTCATGTAATATACTTAGGGAACATCATCAAGTCTGCTGCCTTAACAAGGTATCAGCGACCATAGTGCCATCAAAAATACATAAATCGGGTACATATAGAGCCTTGTAGTTCTATGTTGGGGCTACTAAAATTTTCAGACAAACTTTTGTTCACTTTCCTGATTTTCTTCAGGGTCAGAGAGCAAGTGATGTCTCTTGGTTCTCGTGCAAAATATCTCAATGCAAATCACTCTCCCAGAGATCAAAACTATTTAAGCATTAAAATACATAGATCAGATATTCCCTCCATGCTGTCCACCCACCTCATAATAGAAAGCAGCAAGCAATACTGCAGTTCTCTGATAATTATAACAAAAGACTTGGACATTTCCCCTGAGGAACCATCACACACAGCAGAGCCTTGAGAGCAGTGGCAAGTGCTCATGTTTTTTGGATGAAAAATAATTGCTTCTGGCAGGACCCACCTGTGAGTAGTTGTAGGCTTGGGGTTTCTGCCTATCTCACGTTAAGGGGGCAGCTCTATTTGGGGAGTGCTGCTACGATGTACCCATATGCTTTTTGGAGCTTGGGTGCCTATTGACTCTCTTATGGTCTTCACAGTGCTCTGTATACAAATATTGGCTTATTGTGGCTGCTCTCAGATTTTTTTGTTTTTAATAATGTGTGTGATCCGTGCTATATATTGTTTTATGTAAACTTCTAATGATTATATCCAGGAACCTATTTAAACTTCAAGATGTCTTTTTAGTAGATAAGAATAACAAGTTATTTTCCCCTTAAATATGAGGTTTATTTTTTGACCATTTTATTGGAACTTATTAGATGCAGTTCTTGAATTGTACAAACCAAATGACAGGTATATTGTTTATGCTGCTCATATTATCCTTTAAATAATATCATTACAAAAAATATACAATTTATGTTGACATTTATTTGACATGTGTTTATTACCAACAGACAGTATTGCGGATATGGGACTCTCTATTCTACGAGGGATCCAAAATCATTTTTCGTGTGGCCTTAACACTTATTAAGCAGCATCAAGCTTTCATATTGGAAGCAAGAAATTTTCCAGATATTTGTGATAAGTTTAAAGAAATCACAAGAGGGAAATTTGTTACAGACTGTCACTTCTTAATGCAGGTAATATTTACTTTTATTTTGGGTGGGTGCATTGTTTTGTTTTTTTGTCACACAGAAAAATAAGTACTATAACTGTTTTTTGTCCATGATGCATAAACCTCAGTAGTGGCCAATATGTACACTGGATGAGAAAATTGTAAATACGTCATCATGATAAGCAGTATGCACTTAGCAACAATTAGACAGGAACTGCATTGTTCTTGTCTTGCTAAAATGACAGTAAACGCCTTGAGGTTTTTATATAAAATGTTTAGTTATTATACATAATCAACTATAGAATAATTTCATTATATTGCCCCCTTTTCATGTCAATTAGCTCTGAAAGTTGAGCCATTTCTATTTCTCAGAACTTTAAAATTCACTCTGATGACTTTTTAAGGCTAACTCTGCTACATATTGGTCCCAATATGTTTATCAGGTAACGGGCAAAAAACATGCATTTTATACTAACTTTATGACAATAATTACACTTCTTGTCTGTGGATTAAAGCCCAGATTGGCTCCTCCAAATACGGCAAATAGTGGGTGAAGTTTAGCTACTGAAAAATAATTATAGCAAAAAAGGATGTTAATTTTGTTTTAAAAACAGTAAGACTTGGCTGATATGCTATTCTATAGCAACACAACAGAACTGTCTTTTAATTACAAAACGAGACATTAAAGGATTTTGTGTAATTGTGCTTATCCCATGTTCCATAGAGACAAAAAGTGAAGTTTGTGACCAAATATTCTTGCAAAATGCTCAAAATTGGCTAAACCAGCTATGTGATTGCTTAGAGCAGTGGGCCAACTTATTTATAGCTTGCCCTAATGGGTCACAGTTAAGGAACCTAAACAACTTATCATGGTTTTAAAGTAACATTAAAGGGACAGTTCACCCAAAAAATGTCTCCCCTTTTTAAATTGTTCCCAATTATTCATTTTACCTGCAGGAGTGTTTTAAATTGTTAAGAAGTAGCTCCTTTACCCCTATTTTGGCATTTGAAATAGCCGATTTAGCCTGTGGTATCCCAACCTATACTGAAAGTTTCTATACTGTATATTCTTTTGAATAGCCTAAGTAAACACAGCCAGCAGAAGAGATGACACTCTCAGTGTGTGTGTGTGTGTGTGTGTGTGTGGGAGGGGGGGCATGATAGTTAAGTAATAAAATGATAATTTTCTCAGATAGATCCTCATCAGAGAAGGATAATTCAGTATGTTGCCGGTCATTTGAAATTTCATCAACTTTATGAGAAGTTTTAAAAGACCTTTTACGTTTATTAGAAGGCGGAATGGCAGACAAAGCCTTCTGAATAGAATCAGAAATAAATTATTTTAAATTTACAGGTATATCTTGTGCATTAGATGTTGAGGGAACAGCAACAGGTAATGAACTACTTTGCATACAAAGAGAGAAGCGCTCTACCAGGAACGAATAACAGCTCATCAGCTAGTTCTATGGCGATTTACCACCCGGAAGCAGCCTCTTTTAGACCAGTGTGCTTTTCACAAAGGAAAACTTTCCTGAAGTATATCAGTCTGATCCCGCCAATTAAGGTCAGTCCAGCCACAAAATACCAGGCAATTCTCCTCTGAACAAGGAACATGACAACCCCAGATGATCGTTTCGGCCTCCTATGGGCCTCATCAGTGAGGTGCAGCCACATTCCTCTAAGCACACTGGGCAAGGAGTCCACGTCTGGTTTCCCCCATCACCCATAGGGAGACTTCCCCAGGGTCATATTAATTTGCATACAAAGAGAGAAGCGCTCTACCAGACACGAACAGCTCATTAGCTAGTTCTATGGCGATTTACCACCTGGAATCAGCCTCTTTTAAACCAGTGTGCTTTTCACAAAGGAAAACTTTCCTGAAGTATATCAGTCTGATGACGCCAATTAAGGTCAGTCCAGCCCCGAAATACCAGGCAATTCTCCAGGGTGGTAAATCACCAAAGAACTAGCTGATGAGCTGTTGTTCGTTTCTGGTAGAGCGCTTCTCTCTTTGTATGCAAATTAATATGACCCTGGGGAAGTCTCCCTATGGGTGATGGGGGAAACCAGACATGGACTCCTTGCCCAGTGTGCTTAGAGGAATGTGGCTGCACCTCACTGACGAGACCCATAGCAGGCTGAAACGATCGTCTGGGGTTGTCACGTTCCTTGTTCAGAGGAGAATTGCCTGGTATTTCGGGGCTGGACTGACCTTACTTGGTGGGATCAGACTGATATACTTCATGTTATTGCAGTGGCCCTCTCTGCTTCGGCCATTGATGGCCGTGATCGTTGGTGGGTGGGAGCTGAGGCGCGTGGGCAGCTATCGGTGAAGGAAGTGCATCGAGGGGGGTGGGATTGCGTGCGGGGGCGCAAACGGGTGCGTGCATGGGGATGGACTTGTGCACGGGGGTGGGAGCGGGTGGGAACGCTACACTATGCTATACACATTTTGCTAAGGTGGAAGAGAGTACTGGGAAGGGTGGGAATATTCAGCTAAGGGATCTGGGAGGGGGTGGGGGGCAGCTACACTACAGAAAATATTGACTAATTTTATAATAAAACCATGTTTTATGGCAAACTGGGTACTGACAGACAGCTGCCAGTACCCAAGATGGCGCACAATAAGGTAGAGGGGCAGGGTTAGAGAGCTATTTGGGGGGGGGGGGGGGGTCAGGGAGGTTGGGGGCTATGTGGGGATCCTACGCAGCAGAATTATGTTTGTTTTAAAAAAAAAAAAACCTTTTATTTTAGTACTGGCAGACGTTCTGCCAGTACTTAAGATGGCTTGGACAATTGTGGGATGGGGGAGGGAAGAGAGCTTTTTGGGAAGGATCAGGGGGTGTGATGTGTCAGGTGGGAGGCTGATCTTTACTCTAAAGCTAAAATTAACCCTGCAAGCTCCCTACAAGCTACCTAATTAACCCCTTCACTGCTAGACATAATACATGTGTGATGCGCAGCGGCATTTAGCGGCCTTCTAATTACCAAAAAGCAATGCCAAAGCCATATATGTCTGCTATTTCTGAACAAAGGGGATCCCAGAGAAGCATTTACAATCATTTGTGCCATAATTGCACAAGCTGTTTGTAAATAATTTCAGTGAGAAACCTAAAATTTGTGAAAAAGTTTGTGAAAAAGTGAACTTTTTTTTTTAATTTGATCGCATTTGGCGGTAAAGTGGTGGCATGAAATATACCAAAATGGGCCTAGATCAAGACTTTGGTTTGTCTACTACACTAAAGCTAAAATTAACCCTACAAGCTCCCTAATTAACCCTGTGACTGCTGGGCATAATACACGTGTGGTGCGCAGCGGCATTTAGCAGCCTTCTAATTACCAAAAAGCAACACTAAAGCCATATAAGTCTGCTATTTCTGAACAAAGGAGATCCCAGAGAAGCATTTACAACCATTTGTGCCATAATTACACAAGCTGTTTGTAAATAATTTCAGTGAGAAACCTAAAGTTTGTGAAAAAGTGAACAATATTTTTTATTTGATCGCATTTGGCGGTGAAATGGTGGCATGAAATATACCAAAATGGTCCTAGATCAATACTTTGGGTTGTCTTCTAAAAAAATATATATACATGTCAAGGGATATTCAGGGATTCCTGATAGATATCAGTGTTCCAATGTAACTTTTGCTAATTTTGAGAAAAAGTGGTTTGGAAATAGCAAAATGCTACTTGTATTTATTGCCCTATAACTTGCAAAAAAGCAAAGAACATGTAAACATTGGGTATTTCTAAACTCAGGACAAAATTTAGAAACTATTTAGCATGGGTGTTTTTTTGGTGGCTGTAGATTATTTTATAAAAATGTTTTATAGTAAATTATAAGATATGATGAAAATAATGGTATCTTTAGAAAGTCCATTTAATGGCGTGAAAAAATGGTGTGGATACAGTAAATGAGTAAGAGGAAAATTACCGCTAAACACAAACACTGCAGAAATGTAAAAATAGCCTTGGTCCCAAACGGTCAGAAAATTGAAAAGTGCTGTGGTCCTTAAGGGGTTAAAGGAAACCTAGCTTACAGAATTTGCTTTTTGGCGTCTCTAGGGAATGGGTCAAAAGCACAATTATTACAAAAAAAGGTATTTGTACATGAAACACTTTTAAGATTGGAATATCATTAATTATACATGGTAAAAAAACCTTTACAGTACACGCTCGTGATTTATTTTGCTTGGTATTGTAAAAATAAAGATTTGAAATTCCAATCTCAGCGTATCGTGTCCCTTTTTAAGTTTGAACAAATGTGTTGCAGATCTAAAAATGTTTGCTGGTCTAGTGTCTTTTTGCATCTTTATTGAACATTATTTGTAAAATAAATTCAGTTTGCAAGATTAGTATTGTAATATAGATTTAATCCATTAAAAATTGAAACCAATCACTCTGAGAATCTTGACATGCAGAATGTTATCGACCACAATGCTGTAATAATGGAGATCTTAATCATTTTGATTGACTGTGTTCATTATATAGAGATAAAAAGTTGCCTCACCTATACATGCTCTGAAAACATTTTTTTCTTATTAATTAATCTGAAATAACAGTTCCTTTTTTACTTTGACATTGTTTTCTACTTTCTATCATGCTTATGAGTAAGAAATAAAAATGCTTACATTTTTTAATGGTTAGATAAAAAAGATCATGCCTAGGTATTTATTGTTTAATGGCCGATATGCATAATTCACTAAGCTCTACTAATGTAGAAGGCCAATTTTGAAAATAGATCTGTTTTTATTAAAATGCTTTACATGTAATACACTTTACATGTTCCTTGAAGGATGTCATTTTATCATATGATAGAAAGAAAAACCTGCACAACTCTCAGTATGCATATTTACAGGGCCGGCTCAACCATGTGACCAAGTGGGTCCAATGGCCCAGGCGGCACTCGGCAGGGGGCGGCACTTCTGTAAGATCCAGACATACCGCTCCTACACTCTGTATCCTCTTGAGGAGGAAGCACTCGCAACTTGACACAGCAGGGGGCAGCAGCATGACAGCGGCTCCAGATTGGTGACTGACCGCATCATCACGCTATACCATTCCTCCAAGCATCCTCCCAATTCAATTGCAATGCAGAAAGAGCGTAGTGAAAGAAACAGTTTATTTCTTTCCTGGGGAGCCTGATAGCTATGTGCACGTAGAAATCTGAGGGGGTAAGGTGTCCCTGAGAGGCTTCTGCAGTGCACTACACTTGGTCTGAAGTAGGTCACTAATTAGTTAAAACTGTGTAGCTGAGATTCTTCTCTCCCTGCTACCTGCACAACTTGATTTATGTGCGATCATGTGACATCTGTTGCAGAGGGAAGAGTATGGGTGTGTGCACGGGAGAGAAGGGTAAGCCTGCTTCTGTGTAAGTTTTCACAGCCTGTCAGAAAGTAACATATGCTCTACCAACTCTGAACCTTGCACTGACTGTGTCAGGAGGTCAGATTTACACAGGTTGGGCTGTATATGACACTTTACTAGAGAGGGGGCACATCAAACAGTCGATCTGCTTTAGCTTCTATTATAACTCTCTTGCCCTGTCACAGATGTGGATCTAACACTCTGTAGTAATCATTGTGCCAAAAACTGCATAGCAGTAAATAAAGGCTCTGCAGTTGTTTTTTATTTTTGCTTTTAGTAACATAATTTACTATGTATATATATAATATTTTCTTTGAACTGCTATCTGGTTTTTGTAATTCTGTTTCTGTATGTGTGAAAATGTGTTTCTTAAAGTGTGTGTATGTGACACTGTGTTTCTTAAAGTGTGTGTATGTGACTGTATTTTTTAAAGTGTGTGTATGTGACTGTGTGTTTCTTAAAGTGTGTGTAGGTGACTGTTTCTTAAAGTGTGTGTAGGTGACTGTGTGTTTCTTAAAGTGTGTGTAGGTGACTGTGTGTTTCTTAAAGTGTGTGTATGTGACTGTATTTTTTAAAGTGTGTGTAGGTGACTGTGTTTCTTAAAGTGTGTGTAGGTGACTGTGTGTTTCTTAAAGTGTGTGTAGGTGACTGTGTGTTTCTTAAAGTGTGTGTATGTGACTGTATTTTTTAAAGTGTGTGTAGGTGACTGTATTTTTTAAAGTGTGTGTAGGTGACTGTATTTTTTTAAAGTGTGTGTAGGTGACTGTATTTTTTTAAAGTGTGTGTAGGTGACTGTATTTTTTTAAAGTGTGTGTAGGTGACTGTATTTTTTTAAAGTGTGTGTAGGTGACTGTATTTTTTTAAAGTGTGTGTAGGTGACTGTATTTTTTTAAAGTGTGTGTAGGTGACTGTATTTTTTTAAAGTGTGTGTAGGTGACTGTGTGTTTCTTAAAGTGTGTGTAGGTGACTGTGTGTTTCTTAAAGTGTGTGTAGGTGACTGTGTGTTTCTTAAAGTGTGTGTATGTGGCTGTGTGTTCTTTCTTTCTTTCTTTCTCCCTCTGTCCCTTTCTTTCTCCCTCTGTCCCTTTCTTTCTCCCTCTGTCCCTTTCTTTCTCCCTCTGGCCCTTTCTTTCTCCCTCTGTCCCTTTCTTTCTCCCTCTCCCCCTCTCTTCTTCTTATGAGGGTGTTTGCGTGTATGGTGTGTATGGTGTGCATGCATATGAGTGTATGTATACGAGTGTGTGTATGTTTGGTGTCGGTGCATATGAGTGTGTGTATGTGTGGTGTGGATGCATATGAGTGTGTGTATGTGTGGTGTGGGTGCGTATGAGTGTGTGTGTGGTGTGGGTGCATATGAGTGTGTGTGGTGTGGGTGCATATGAGTGTGTGTGTGTGTGGTGTGGGTGCATATGAGTGTGTGTGTGTGTGGTGTGGGTGCATATGAGTGTGTGTGTGTGTGTGTGTGGTGTGGGTGCATATGAGTGTGTGTGTGTGTGGTGTGGGTGCATATGAGTGTGTGTGTATGTGTGGTGTGGGTGCATATGAGTGTGTGTGTATGTGTGGTGTGGGTGCATATGAGTGTGTGTGTATGTGTGGTGTGGGTGCATATGAGTGTGTGTGTATGTGTGGTGTGGGTGCATATGAGTGTGTGTGTATGTGTGGTGTGGGTGCATACGAGTGTGTGCATGTATTTATATCCAGGAAGAATACTAAGAAACAAAACGTTATTGGCACACAGTATCATTACAAGCCTTAAATAGACGGTCTACACCAGAATTTTTATTGTTTTATAATATAGATAATTCCTTTAATACCTATTCCCCAGTTTTGCATAACCAACACTGTTATATAAATATACTGTACTTTTTACCTCTGTGATTACCTTTTATCTAAGCATCTTCTGACAGCCCCCTGATCACAACATTTTATACATTATCTATTGACTTTCATTTTAGCCAAGTAGTGCAGTGTCTACCACAAGCCATAGGCGTGATCACGTTATCTATATCGTTCACATGAACTAGCACTACCCTATTGTGAAAAGCAAATAAAAAGCATGTGAGGCGGCTTTCAAGGGCTTAGAAATTATCATATGAGCCTACCTAGGTTTAGCTTTCAACTAAAAATACCAAGAAAACAAAGCACATTTGATGATACAAGTAAATTGCAAAGTTTTCTTTTCTGAATAATTTTTTACTTGAATGTCCCTTTAACATATTATATAGCTAATGTGTGTAAACAGGAGGCTTTTTCAAAATTAGTTTAATGATTTAGATAAAGCATGCAATTTAAAATAAAAAAAATAAAAAATCCCATATCAGAATGAGCACACTCTTTTTATATGCACAATTTCTGAGGCTTCAGATCCTACTGAGCACATGCAAAAGTACATATTATATATGTTTCTTTGTGATTGGCTAATAGCTGTCACTTGCTACAGGGGGGAGAAAATTGGATTAACTTTGAAATTTGCCAGAAAATCTTCCTAATGCTCATTTCAAATTCAAAGTAAGTACTATTTAATTTTATTTTTAGTGGCCCCTTAAGCAGCTGAAAATTGCTGTTGTAATCCAATTTTAAAAAGGCCAGCACTTTGGCCACACGGTCATTTATCAAACAAATCATGCTGCCAATTTATGGATTTTAATGCTTGTGGGATATTCCATTATCAGACCAAACATGGCCAGTAGTCTTCTTATCCCGGCGTTAAGTGGAATTATAGGGAATATCCCAGAACAGAGAGAGGTAAGCAGTACTCGCGGTAGGCAGGGTAGTCCTTTACGGCAATAAGATGAAGGCAGAAAATGGTCAAGACAGACAGACAGTCTGGCAACAGAAAGGCAATCCAGCAGTATAGCAGTTCAGGGGTAAACCAATAGAATCACCAGGAACAGGCAGGAGTCAGCAACAAAGGAAATCCAGCAGTATAACAGTTCAGGGGTAAACCAATAGAATGGTCAGACAGGCAGAGTTAGGGTTGCCACCCGTCCCTTAAAATACAGAACACTTATAAGTTACACATGCTGCAGGGTGTGCAGGGAGGAATATGAATAGTACTGTCCAGAAACTCAATACATGCTCCTCCCTGCATACGCTGCAGCATGTGTAACCCATAAGTGTTTAGGAAAACATGGCCGAGGTGGCAACCCTAGGCAGAGTTCAGCAACGTTATAGCAATCCAGTACTTTAGGGTTTAAGCAAGCAGAGTGGTCAGACAGGCAGAGTTCAGCAACGTTATAGCAATCCAGTACTTTAGGGGTTAAGCAAGCAGAGTAGTCTGACAGGCAGAGTTCTAAATGTTATAGCAATCAAGTACATTAGGGGTTAAGCAAGCAGAGTAGTCGGGGAGAGTTCAATAACGTTATAACAGTCCCTAGCAAAAGGAGGACCACCTGCGTCTGTGGCAATGGCCACAGCAGAGCGGAGGAGCGGCGTGATAGAGCCCCTTTCTCAAAGGGTTCCCCTGGGACCCTACATAGGCTTGGTGGGATGTGCAGCATGAAACCTGTAGATCAGAGAAGGAGCAAGCACATGATGGGCAGTAATCCAGGAACGATCTGCCACAGAGTAACCCTTCCAGTGCAGTGAGTGCACAAGGTATTGGAGTTGCCTGCGTCTGTACCTGGAAAACAGGATCCTGGCAATCTCATACTCCAGCTCACCATGAACCAAGAGTGGCTGAGGAGGAGGTCTGAGTCGGGTAAACCTGTTCGTGATGTAGGGCTTGAGCAGAGAGATGTGGAAGACAGGATGAATGAGTAGGGCTCAGGGTAAAGCTACTTTGTAGGCAACAGGAGATAATCTTTTGAGGACCTTGTAAGGACCGATGTAGCGAGGACCCAATTTGTGGCAAGGCTGACATAAGCGAACCTGTCATGTAGAGACCCAGACTCGCTCACCAACAGTAAAAGCATGAATAGTAGCTTGATGATGGTGAGCATGCTTCTTGTATCTGGAAACAACTGAACGTAACTGAGAGTGTATACGCTGCCAATGGGTAGCAAGGTCAATGAAACGACAGTCAGCAGTAGGAACTCCTGTAGACTGAGCCGAGAGAAGGAAGAGACGGGTTGATACCCTGCTGCGGCTTGAAATGGAGTGCATCGTACAGATGAGTGCCAATGAGTGTTCCTTGCCAGTTCAGCTAGGGGCAAAAGTCCTGACCGGTTGGTATGCTGAGAAATGACATAGGCTCTGAGATAGGCTTCAGGATCTTGATTCGTCCTCTCAGTCAGACCATTGGTCTGAGGATGATGGCCAGAAGATAAGGATACAGTGGTCCCAATCAGTTTGCAAAAAGCTCTCCAGAAAGTGGAAACTAATTGAGGTTCTCTGTCAGAGACAATAGTTACAGGTATACCATGAAGGCTTACCACATAAAGAAGAAATAGACGTGATAATTCTTGGGCAGTAGGTAGCTTGACCAAGGGCACAAAATGAGCAAGCCTGGAAAATCGATCCACCGCAACCCAGATAACAGTATAATGGTCAGAAGGAGGGAGGTCAACATCAAAATCCATAATTATGTGTGTCCAGGGTTGTTTGGGAATGGACAACAGCTGGAGTAAACCATGAGGCAAGGATCGGTGAGTCTTATTGGCAGCACAAGTCATGCAGGCTTTAACATAATCCTGAGAGTCAGACTTTATGGTAGGACACCATACATGTTGGGAAATTAGCTTAAAGGCTCTTGTCAAACAATGATGTCCTGATAGTTTGCTGTCATGAGCCCAGGATAGCACAGGGGTGGGTAGGTTCTGAGGTACAAAGAAGATATCAGTAGCCACAGGGGCTTCAGGAGGCTTTCTAGACTGGGCACGTTGCAGTCTTTGAAGTAGAGAGGTGTTAAGTTGAGCAACTACACAGGAGAGGGTATAATGTGTTCAATAGGAGCTTCAGAAGAGTCATTAGACTGAGGAAACTGACGGGAAAGGGCGTCAGCCTTTTTATTCTTATTCCCAGGAAGATAAGAGACTGCAAAAGTAAAAAAGGAAAAGAATAAGGCCCACGAGGATTGAGTCGATGAGCAGTCTCTAGGTACGTCAGATTCTTGTGGTCAGGGAGATTCTGAATGGGATTGGCGGTACCCTCTAGCCAATGATGCCATTCAGTCAGGGCCATCTTAAAGGCTAAGAGTTCACGATTAACCACATCGTAATTCCTCTCTGCAAGAGTAAAGCGTTTGGAAAAAAGGCTACAGGGTGCAACTTGGAGGTTAAAGGATCCCTTTGGGTTAGGACTGCTCCAGCTCCAATCTCGGAAGCGTCAACCTCTAAAGTGAACTGCAGGTCAGAATCAGGATGGCAGAGCACAGGAGCTGAACAAAAGGCCTTTTTCAGATGAGAGAAGGCATCCACAGCTTCAGGAGGCCAATTTTTGCAGTCTCTGTTCCGTTTAGTTAACTCAGTGAGTGGAGCAACTATTTTAGAAAAGATCTTTATAAACTTGCAGTAATAATTGGAGAACCCCAAAAATCTCTAGAAAAAAGGTATCCGGTGCATGTCCAGAGCAAGGAGCAGACTCCACTCAGTATAAAGAGGTAAAAAAAATTCTTTATTTTTAACTCCAAAGGATAAAACTCAGCATTAAAGAGTTTAAAACAGACAGTCTGACCGGTTTCGGCACTACATGGCCGTAGTCAGACGTATACCAGGTGTTACTGTGAACACCTGATATACCTGTTAACCACTCCCACAAAGGGGGTGGAATACATGAAAGTTAAAAACAACTCAAACTTAACTCTTTATGTTCAATGGGAAGGGACAATTGGGAAATTTCAAATTGTATCAAACAATGTAAAATAATGAGTAACATATAATACTGTATATGTGACAAAGTACTTAAAGGGACATGAAACCCAAATTTTTTCTTTCGTGATTTAGAAAGAGCATGTCATTTTAAACAACTTTCTAATTTACTTCTATTATCTCATTTGCTTCATTCTCTTGATATCACTTGCTGAAAAGCATATCTAGATATGCTCAGTAGCTGCTGATTGGTTCCTGCACATAGAGGCATTGTGTGATTGGCTCACACATGTGCATTGCTATTTCTTTAACAAAGGATATCTAAAGAATTGAGCAAATTAGATAATAGAAGTAAATTGGAAAGTTGTTTAAAATTACATGCCCTATCTGAATCATGAAAGTTTAATTTTGACTAGACTGCCCCTTTAATGTAATAAAACAAAGCTTTCAGCAACATGGAATATTGCGATATTGGTAACTGCTAGTGTATTTATACATTAATATTGCACAATGTCAGAGAAAAATACATTATTGAAAATGTCAAGTGTTACTATTTAATAGTAGTATTTTAGTAAGTATATGTATATAAACATATAGGAACCTAGTCATGAATTGGTATCACATAGAGAGGTACAGACTTACAATTACCTACACTTTATTAAGAGAGAAGTATGACAATATATAATTTCATTACTAACCCCAAATATATGATGAACCTAATGAACAATTATTACGTCCCTAGGTGTGTCATTACTTATAGAGCAAAAAATGTCACCAAATTTTTATATGGGGCCTAATTTAAGATGCCCAAAATAGATATAACTTTGCAGAATATTTCTATCACCTATAGTAACAGAGTGTAGCATGGTAACATTTGATTTGCAAATATAAATATAGATGCATTTACACACACACTAATATATATAAAAAAGTGCATATAGAGAAAACGAAACAATGTTTGGACCTTGAAAAATATTTAGCAAATCATGTTCTATCTATGCCAGTAGTTAATAATGTCAAATTCTGAATTGAAACCTCCAGGTAGCTTGCTACCAAGCTTATGTATCCAATAGATTTTTTGCCTTGACAGGATCTGTAGTTTATCTCCACCTCTAGGGGTCTGGAGATAAGCTTGATAGCCTGCCACCTGAAGGTTCCAACATCACCAGAGTGGACTTCCAAAAAGTCTTTCGAGAGAGCAGAAACCGCTCTATCTTGGGTCACATAAGATAGATGTTCTGATTTGTTTAACTACTGGCCTGGTCGTTCTACCTACATATTGTTTTTTGCATTGTGTACATTCAATCAGATAAATGACATATTTACTGCCACACTTGACACATCCCTTAGTGTCAAAATTCTCAGATGTGTGTACTGAAGAAAAAGTTTTAGAAATAGGCATATGATCGCATGATTTGCATGTTCTCTTTCCGCACTTATAGGTACCTTTAACCTGTAACAATGAACTGCTGCTATGCCCCTTGGGTAGCAAGCTTGGAGAAAGCATATTCCCCAATGTTAGGTTCTGTTTATAGACAAAGTTACAACCGACTCTAATAAGTTCGCACAGAACCTTGTCTCCACAAAGAATTGGTAAATTTCTATTTATCACTTGGCAAACTTGGTGATATTGGTTGGAAAAGGCCGTGATTAGAGTAGGCTTTGTTTTGTTTGTGGATTGACACTTTAAAGTTCTTTCTCTAGAATGCTAGAAGAGTCTACTCTTATCCATTGAGGAAACTTCCTCAAATGCTTTGTTCACTGTGTTCTTTGAGTAACCCCTTTCCTTCAATCTATGCTTAAGGTCCTCACTTTCTTCAAGGAAATCCATTTCACGGCTACAGTTACGCTTTATATGCATGAACTCCCCCTTTACAATGCCTTTAAACACGTGCCTGGGATGGCTACTTCGGGCATGCAGGAGTGTATTCCCGGAGATGGGTTTCCTGTAGAGAGTCGAGGACACATTTCTTAACTCACAATCAAATGCGAGTGTTATGTCAAGGTAGTTAATTTTGGTTTGGTTCCAATCAAAAGTGAATTTTAAGCCTATCGTATTCTGGTTAATTATTTCTACCAGATGTTCAGCTTGGGAATGAGTAGCAGACCAAATGACCAGCAAATCGTCAATAAATCTTAAATATTTGACGATGTGCTAGGTATATTCCATCCTACCTCCAAAGACATGGAACCGCTCCCATCAACCCATGAATAGGTTTGCGTAGGAGGGGGAAAATTTCCCCTCCAGAGCGGTTCCACGCCTCTGGAGGTAGAAGCCGTCCTCAAACATAAATAAATTGTGTTGGAGTAGAAACTGAACCGCTCTCAACACAAAATCCCTGTGTTCCTTTGACAGATTGGACTCTCTGTCCAGAAAGGACATCACCTGCAACCCATATTTGTGTGGTATAGAAGAATATAGGGATACAACATCAATTGTTAACCAACTATATCCTGGTTTCCAGATGGTGTCCTTTTTTTACCTCTTTATACTGAGTGGAATCTGCTCCTTGCTCTGGACCTGCACCGGATAACTTTTTTCTAATGTCTATTGTGGAAATACAGGGATTCCACCTCCACTGAGCTTGCCCAGACCTGCACAGGCTACAGATGGCCCTGACATCACTGTCTACAGAGAGGGGTAATATCAACCAGTGAGAGGCAGAGCGGTGTGAGGTGGAGATGCTGAGGCGGACGCAACTGCTATATTCAAAAGCCCAGGGTAGTGAGACGCTGAGGTGGATGTAACCGCTATATTCAGAAGCCCATGATCGTAACAGCTCTTCCAAGCAGCATGGAACCCACACGGTATCCTATCTCTTTATCTTTCCGCATTTGTTGACCGCTAATTGTTGTTATCGCTGCCAGATCAGGGAATTGCTGAACCACATTGATCAGTGTTGTTACTTAAGTCAGGCTGACAGGTCAACTACTTTTAAGTGAATCTATGCTGGACGCTCTGATATTAAACACTACAGCAGCGGTCCTTTGATCTTAACAAAACAGCTGACGTTTATTGTACTTCTCATGTTTTCAGGCATCTACCCTCGGTGGTTTTGAATTGCAAGGCCCAGTAAACTGACTGATTGACAGCATATAAAAGTGTGTTGTGAGTCGTGCTGAATGTACTGATATTGAGGCTTTCCACTTGGGGTATATACAAATGCCTAGATTTTATCTAACAGCCTCTTAAGCTTGGTGGTTTACTGTGTGCTGAAAGGAGTACTACATTGGGAACTAACTGAATTAGCAACCTTATGAAAAATGCTGATTTTTGAATAATGCAGACTGCTTCATTTGAGCTTATATGTTCATTGAATATTTTCCATTCCTCCCTCACACCGCAAGTTGCAAAGGTAACGGCCTCCCCAGATATTTAACTAACGTCTGGACTTTAATAATTTTGGTATTTTTTTGTTATCCCAAAAATCTCTGTAGTTCCTTTAATGAGGTGGGTTGAGGCCATTCCAGAACTGTTGTGAGCTTAGAAGGATCCATGACAAAACCCTCCTTCGAGATGACATAGCCAAGGAACTGGATCTTAACTTGATCGTAGTCACATTTCTCCAGTTTGGCTACCATAGAATTGTCTCTGAAGCGGAGAAGTACCTGTCTCACGTGTTCATGATGCTCCTCAAGGGTGGAGGAGAAAATAAGAATGTCATCCAGATAGGCGATGACAGTGTGAATGAAGAGGTGACGGAAGACATTGTTGACAAATGTTTGGAAGACTGCAGGGGCATTACGCAGCCCAAAAGTCATTATGAGGTATTCGTAATGCCCTGATCTCATGTTGAAGGCAGTCTTCCATTCATGCCCTGGGAAGATACAAATAAGATTGTACGCCCCATGTAAATCCAAGTTAGTGAAGTAACAAGCATTTTGGAGCAAATCATAAAGTTCAGTGATTAAATGAATAGGATAGCGATTCTTGATAGTGATGTTGTTTAGGGCTCTGTAGTCAATACAGGGTCTGAGCCCACCATCCTTCTTACTGACGAAAAAGAAGCCAGCCCCAACAGAAGAAGAGGAAGGGTGAATAAAACCTTTAGCTAGATTCTCTTGAATATAATCCTCCATGGCCTTGGTTTCAGCTTTGGAGAGTAAATAAGTCCTCCCTTTAGGAAGTGGGGCTCCAGGAAGGAGGTCAATTTTGCAGTTGTAAGGACGGTGGGGTGGCAGCACATCAGCTGCTTTCTTTTCAAACAAATCTGTAAAATCTGCGTACACTGAGGGAAGGCTTGAAGGGGTCTGTAGACTGGCTATGGGGATGTGGTTCAGAGGAGTAACCTTAGCCAGGCAGGAGTGGAAGCAGGACGTACCCCAGGAGACCAACTGTCCCTCAGTCCAGTTGAATTGTGGGTTGTGTATACAAAGCCAAGGAAGACCAAGGATGACAGGCTGCGCTGAGGAATGAATGACATCGAACTGCAACTGTTTGGTATGAAGGACTCCCACAGTCAGGGTTAGGGGTTCTGATTCAAAATGTATTAACCCTGATCCAAGGGTAGTGCCATCCAGAGTAGTTATTTTGAGACATTGTTTTTTCTGCAGAACCATAAAACTGTGATCAAGAAAATTTCCAGCTGCCCTGGCCCTGAATCAATGAAAGCTTGAGCATGGACAGAATTCTGAAGGAAGGTAAGGGTAACGGGTACCAGGATCCGAGATGAGTGAGGGGATTTAGTAGAGACCACGCTTAGTGGTACCCCAGTTTTATCCTCTAAGCATTGGCTTTTCCCAGCAGAATATCAGTTCTATAGTTGGTATGAGTTAGAACCACAGTAGAAACAGTCTCAATCTCCTCCTACTCTGTCTTTCAGATTCTGTGGGCTTGAGGGAGGAGAGATCCATTGGTTCCTCTACAGAGGTAATTGGAGGTGCTGAAGCGGTAAAGGATAGTCTAGAGACTGGAAGGGTAGGACGACGAGAGGGAAGGAGTCTACGAGTTCTGTCTCTCTCAGCTTGTCTCTCCTGCAAGCAAGAATCTAGACTGACATTCAGGGAAGAAGAAAAGTCATGATAAGTAAGCTCATCCTTGATTCGCTCATGCAAACCTCTCCTAAAGGCTGCCTTGTGGGCACTGCAGTCCCAACTGGTCTCAAGTGCCAAGGTGAGAAACTCGATGGCGTATTGTGCCACAGTTCTATTGCTCTGGCAGAGATACAAAAGAGAGTACTCTACTCTACTGTAGAATCGTGGCCAGGAGTCTCAAATACAGAGGATTATGCAGAAATGAAGGCATCAGCATTGTTCAGGAGTTGAGCGTCCTGTTCCAAAAGGGGAGAGACCTAGGCTAGGGCCTTGTCTTTTAATAAAGAAATGATACAAGTGACCTTTGACTGAGACTGGAAGGTGTGAGGATCATTGTGAAAGTGCAGCCTGCACTGGTTGAGAAAACCTGTACAGTCAGTAGTACCATCATACTTATCAGGCAATGGTATCCGGGGTATACTTCCAGGAGCAGGGGAAGGAGGTGCAGCACTAGCAGCAGGGACCGACTGTGTAACTACAGGAGTAGCATTCTTCTCTGCAACCAGTGAGGAGAGCATAGTGGTTATAGCCTCTAGCTTAGAATGTAAATTCTGCAAGTGCATGGTATGGGTTCCCAGCATCTGTCCCTGAAGAGAGACTGCTCTTGCTACCTCATTTGGGTCCATGGCCCAAGTATAATGTAATACTTGTGGGATATTCCTCTATTAGACCAAGCTTGGCCAGTAGTCTTCTTATCACAGCATCAAGTGGAATGATAGGAAATATCCCAGAACAGAGAGAGTTTATGAAATGAGGTAAGCAGTACTCACGGTAGGCAGGGTAGTCCTTCACGGCAATAAGATGAAGGCAGAGAATGGTCAAGACAGGCAGAGTCCGGCCTAAACAACTAGAAAAACTAATTGTATAAGGAATACAATAGGATTCACAGCAGAGATTACCACAAATTTTATATCATTTGAACTCCAAGTGATGGATTCAGATAAAGATTATATTATGTATATAAAATGTTCCATATCATTCATACCTTTATATCTTTATTAATATACCTAGGAACCAACATTCGCACAGTAGTAGCGAAGAGAAAGTTAAAAACACTTAAACCCAGTCACAAATGGTTAATATGCTAAGAAATCAGTAAATTCACAAGTGCCTGCTGGCCAATATCTGAAGTAAACTAAGCCCTTACAATCCGAGGGCTGGTTAACTTTTAACTTTTAATCTAAGCAGGCACCATATAAGTGAATATTAAAGAGAAATATCTGGTTTTGACAAGGGTAAGCAAATTAAAAACAGCAGACAGGAGAGACAACGCTGCTCCTGCTGGACCCCTTAGCAGAGTCCGGCAACAGGAAGGCAATCCAGCAGTATAGCAGTTCAGGGGTAAACTAATAGATTGAGCAAGAGCAGGCAGGAGTCAGCAACGTTATAGCAATCCAGTACTTTAGGGGTTAAGCAAGCACAGTAGTCAGACAGGCAGAGTTCTGAAATGTTATAGCAATCCAGTACTTTAGGGGTTAAACAAGCAGAGTAGTCAGACAGGCAGAGTTCAATAACGTTATAACAGTCCAGCAATAAAAGGAATACAGCACCAGGAGCATACACAGTAAGACCTATACTTGGGCACAGGTGAGAGTGACTGAGGCACTTACATAGGGTAGGAGTCGCGCCACAGGAGGGATCCGAACCGGCATCAGAAGACAGGGCGGGTGGTAATGATATCATCACCATGCTGTAGTTAACCGCTGCATCCCTAGCAACAGGAGGACCGCCTGTGTCCGTGGCAACTGCCACAGCAAAGCGGAGGAGCGGCGTGACACTGATAACTTTGTCTAAATTTATAAGACCAAGGTGCACTAATAAAAAAATATATCTGGTTTTGCCACTGATGGAGAAATCAATAATTGAGTGATTTGTATTAATAAATATTATATCAACACTCACTACAATAAAACCTTAAAGGACAACTCAGTACAGTACAATTGCATAACTAACACGTACATAATAAAAAGACAATGCAATAACACTTACTCTGAATTTCAACTAAGTAATATATTATTATTTTTCTGACATTCCCCCCCCCCCAATTTGCTAGCCCCCTGTATCATGTGACTGCCATCAGCTAATCACAGACTAGTATACATATACACTATGAACTTGTGCACATGCTTAGTAGGAGCTGGTGCTTTAAAAAGTATGTATATAGGGTTCCGGTGGAGGAGGAGCTAGCAGGTGTAGCTGAGCTCTGTCCTCCAGCCCTACAGCTCCTGGCGGTGGAAATTCGCGCCTTACCCTCTGGTGAGGGTGCTTGCCGGACAGTAAGAGACATCTACTCTGGAACCCTTAACGGTGGAACTCCATCCCACCGTGGCCGCAGTAAACTATCCAAACAGCATACCTATCTTGATATAGCTGTTAACTAAATCAAGAGATACAAACAGCTTGCTTTTCTTCTTTTTTTTCCCTCCTCCCTATGAAATTTGACCCCCCTCTCTCACAGAGTCTGTAGGAAGAGGAAACAAAGGAAGGACTGGGAACCCCTTCTCACTACGCTGAGGCCGCTTTCTCCCCCACCAATACAGATTAAAGAGACACCTGTCCTATTTTTGATTGCTCCCTTACCCCTCCGTGTCACTGCCTCGCCTCTCGACTTTACTTCACCACAGTTAAAGCAGAAATTACCTGTGTCCCCCCTACGGATCGCCTGGGGCTGCAGTTGGAGCCGCGGCGACGATCTCCTCCTCCCCCACCGGTGTTGCGTGGGAGGTGGCGAGTTCGCGCTGTGCTTGGCGGCGGTCTGGAGACCCGACCTTGGTTTTTACTTGCGGCATCTTTCTGCTCTCTGGGACGTCATCTGGCCTGCGGCGGCTGCTCCCCCTCCCCCACCGGTGCTGCGTGGGAGGTGGTGAGCCTAAGCCGCATTTGAGGAACATATCGGAGGTCTGACTGCAGAGGCAATCCCTTGAGCCCTCACCGCTTCCACTCTGCCTCCCTCCCACCGGGGCCCCGCGGGAAGAAGGGAGGATAGCCTTGATCGAAGGCAGAAGCAAAACGTGCCCAAGTAAACAGTAGGAGGTTTGGACTAGCTACGCTGGGGCTAGACTGTGACTGTTTATCCCAGCCTCCTAATCGATAGCCTGTTTTTCATGCGAGTGACACCAGAGGGGGTAAGTTACAAGCCTACTATCTCTTTTTTACTGGGGGTTGAAAATAAGGCCTACACAATACAAAATCTACAATCTAAGAAGGCTCCCTGGCCCAGACAGGAGCTGATACTAAAATTAAAAACACACCTCTTACAGACTTTTCAGTTTAAAGGGAAAAAAGAGAAAAAAAAATCTGACATTTATAAAATAAGAACTAAGTTCTCAAATACATCTCTAACTGAAAGGGAGTGGAAAAGAGAGAAGAGAGGGGTGCAGGAGGAAAGCAGAGGAGACCCCCTTTTTCACCTATTTCTGACAGCTAACTCTTTAATAGAGTGTATTATTGAGCTCTGGGAACACAGGCTCTCTTTAGTCCTAAAATCATACTATCAGGACTCTTGCACCCTGTGATAATGAAAAAAGGAGGAGGGAGAGAGAGATAGAGAAACAAAGAGGAAAAAAAAGAAAAATCTTTTCCACCAGAGTATATACCTATATAATTCACACAGATAAAGGAAATTCATTTTTGAACTGCCAAAAGAGAAGGAACAAACAAAGAAAGAAAAACACTAAAAAAAAACAAAAAACTTTATACTTGGATAAAGAATAATATCAGCTAGCCTTATATATTTTCCTCCCTAAAGGCATACTCTGTGATGATGTATGATTCATTGCTTCTATACTTGCTAACATGGAGGATGTGTACTAAATTGTGTACTAAATTGCAGTATAATCTGTCTTCTATTTCTCTGTGTTCTCTTTGATATGGATACTGCTTATTATATGATCATTAACCTGTATAAGGCTTAAAGCTAACTGACCCTGTTAAGATATCCTAGCACTCTAACATTATTCTTTCTAGGATTCCCAATACTATTGGGATATTCAAATGGTGCTATTGTTTATACTTTAAAATAGCTCTGCCATAGTCTTTGCTCGGTCTCTTAATTGTCCTATATCTGTCTTTCGAACTAAATCAGGTTTCTAACTTTAGACAAGGAAAAAAAAAAAAAAGCATTATCTCTACTATTACACTTACAAAAAGACATATCAAGAGACCTTATAGATTGATATAGTCTCTACAAGACTTAATGTATGTACTAAATGTATTGGTAACATACTGAACCTAGGTGTATACTCAAATTGATGCTTAATATAATATCCTATAAAAAAAAAATTTTTGACAGAGTAAAAACTTAAATAAAATGTAAATTATTATAGGAACAGTAAAAGGGGAAAAAAAAAAAAGAAAACATAACTGTTTCGCTTGTCTCTTCCCTGAAATTCTGGAAATTCGGATGCTACTTATTTATTTTTGTACTAACTATAAGCTCTACTTATAAAACAATATAGGTACAGACCAACATAGAAAACTATCCATTGATAAATTGATAGGACACAAGTGCTTACTTACATTTATCTATATACTATCTTATTAATTCATATTTAAACAGAATTAAAAGAAGTAATACTTTTCAAAGTCTTCTGAAAGATAGATTTTTTCCTCCCCAGAACTTCTGGAGAGAAACAAAAATACCCTCTTACTTCCAGCTTAAACGGGTGATGATGTAGCTTACACACTGTGTACTATATATATATTGCACTCGGTAGACCTAAATATATACTGCTCTAAAAACTAGGTCTCTCCCCCTGCGATAAAGTCCATTGAATTGCTTTTAATATTTCCCCTTTCTTGCTTCCACGGCTGGACTTCTCACACAAATAATTTTTTTCTCACCCCCATAAAGACACTCTACCCCCCTTTTTTTTTTTTTTTTTTTTCCCCCCCTTCACTCACCCCTCACCTCGCCCCTCACTTCCCCGCTCTGAGGTTTAAATACCTCCTTAATCTCGCACTTCTCTGGTTTCTTTGGGTTCACAGAGCACCTCACTCATATTTTCTCTTCACCACGATAGGAGAAGGGGAAAAAAAAGAAGAAAAAATTTTTTATTTGTTTTTTTTTTCTTTTTTTTTTTTTTCCTTTCCAATTTTTTCCCACGGCACATGGATAAATTTCTTCACGCCCCTCACAAGACCCCCCCTCCAGCTATGGCAGCTAGACAGAGGGATAGGAAAACGAAGACCGCACAAGAAAATGTTACCGATACACAACCAACAATGGCTAATATAACAGAGATACAAGAAATAACCAACATTCAAAACTTGGTTACCAGTATCTCAGAAGCCCTCACTCCCAAATTTGATGCTCTTAAAACCGAACTAAAACAAGATATTCTTTTACTAACACAGGAAGTCAGGCAGTTCTCTACCAGACTACAAGAAGTAGAACAAAGGGTATCTGACCTGGAAGACCTAACAAGTATACACAGCTCTAAACTGGAATCAGCAGATATTAATATACAAAAAATCCAAAACAAATTAGAAGAGTTAGAGAATCGTTCCAGAAGGAACAACATAAGAATTATTGGTCTTCCAGAGGAACAACAAAATGAGAACCTCATATCCTTTATCTCAGAATTATTACCCAAAATTCTTAAAATACCACCTACTCACCAACCCATAATGGTTGAGAGAGCACACAGGCTAGGTTCACCATATACAGACAGTAAAGGTAGAAACAGACCTAGGCCGATTATAGCGAAACTTCTAAATTTTCAGGACAAAATTACTCTACTTCAGCATTATCGCAGACAGCAGCCGATTACATTTAAAGGTGCTACAATTTTAATGTTTCAAGATTTTTCCGCTGATACAGCAGCAAAAAGACGGGAGTTAGCTCCCATTTGCTCCAAATTTATCCAAAAAGGCTACCGAGCAATGATAATATATCCTCACAAACTCAAGGTTATAGCACAAGAAGAAACACATTGGTTCGAAGAAACCCCCTTTTCTTTTTCAACTATATCTCTCTCCTAAATGGGAACAATAGACAAATGTAAAATAATATCATGGAATGTAGGGGGGATCTCTACACCTATTAAACGTAAGGCAATCCTTACACAATTACGTAAACTTCAAACTGATATTGGTTTCATACAAGAAACACACCTATCAGCAGAGGAAACCTTAAAATTAAAAACTTCTTGGGTCAAAGAAATATATTTTGCTGCTGGCGTCAAGAGAAAGAGGGGGGTAGCAATACTAATACGTAAAAAAAGCAAGTCAAAAGTGGTTCATTGTGTGGCCGACCCGGGGGGGAGATATGTCCTCTTGAAAATAAAGATCGCCAAAAAGTTGTATACACTCTGTAATACATACGGCCCAAACGTATTTGATCCAGAATACTGGAATAATTTCCAGTCGAAACTTTTATCTTACACAGAAGGCTCCCTAATTTTCGGTGGTGATTTTAATATGGCACCTCATTCCCCAATAGACAGGCTAAGACAAGGCACTAAACATCTGAAGCAAAAAAGAGACAACTTAGAAACCAAGCTATACAAAAAAATCATGCATAACCTAGCCATATATGACATATGGAGAAATCAAAACCCAACTTCTCATAGCTTCACTTGCCTTTCTAAGGCCCATAAAACCATGTCTAGAATAGACATTTTTCTGATTGACGAGCGTATTTTAATATCAAAGGTCAAAGCGACAATTATGCCGATATTACTATCAGATCATGCACCTATTTCCCTTGAATTACAATTAGCAGATACGCATCCCTCTTCTTCACGCTTCTTCTTTCCCTATTATTTAACATCAGACTTAAAGTTTAAAAAATGGCTATTAAATAAATATAAAGAATACGCGCATTTTAATAGAGAACATCTTAATAGTCCTGAAATATTCTGGGAAACGGCGAAAGCTGTAATGAGGGGGGAAATTATTGCTTATGGCGCTATGCTATTAAAAAAACTCAGACAAAGGGAAAAGGAATCTTATAAATTTTTGCTGAATTCTTATAATCAATATTTATCTGATAGGACTCCTGCCAACTGGGCAAAATATCTGCGAGCGAAAAATGAAAGAGATGTCTTTGTACTATCCCAAGAAACACAAAAAGAATTGAAAATTCAAACCAGAATGTATAGGTATGGCAACAAATCAGGCAGAATATTGGCTAAATTAATTAAAAATGAAAAAAAACAATCAAACATAGACAAATTGCTCCATAAAGGGGAACATGTTACTAAACCAGAGGATATTCTGATGCTACTTTACGAATATTTTAAAGATCTGTATACGCCTAAAGCCACTGAGGCAAATAAATCTGCTGAGTTTTGGAGCGATATTGAATATCCCATACTGGCCCCAGAAGTTACCAACAGTCTCAATGCCCCTATTACGGCAGAAGAGATTGAGAAAGTAATATCTAAACTGTCGCCAAACAAAGCACCTGGTCCTGACGGCCTCCCCAGTGAATTTTACAAAATACTGCTTAGTGAAGTCACTCCACATATTCGTACTCTTTTTAACAGCTTCTTTATTGAGGGCAAACCTACTCCTCTTGCTTTTTCGCAGTCCTATACAACGTTAATACTTAAAAGTGATAAAGACCCAGCTTGCAAAGAATCATACAGACCGATAGCCCTTCTCAACGTGGATTATAAAATTTTAACAGCAGTATTGGCGGCTAGATTACAAGGGGCCATTGCAAAAATTATCCACCCAGATCAATCAGGGTTTCTAAATAATAGAAACTCTGCCGCTAAAATCAGGGAGGTATTAGTTGTGACAGAATATTATAAGGCGATGTCCGATGTGAGCAGCGGGGAAGAGGGCATACAAGATCTTGCCATTATTTCTATTGATGCAGAGAAGGCATTTGATTCAATTACTCATGAGCACATATATTCTTCACTTAAACATTTCGGTATTAAGGGTAAATTTATGGATTTCATAGTGAATCTCTACACCTTATCTGCTACAAGATTGGTAATTAACAACAATATTTCCCCCTCTATCCCTATAGGCAGAGGGACGCGTCAAGGCTGCCCTCTTTCCCCGCTTCTCTTCAATATTGCTATTGAACCTCTGGCAATTAAAATAAGACAATCCATCGATGGTATTAGAATTCATAATCATGAAATTAAAATTGGGCTCTATGCAGACGATCTCCTCGTTTATATGACAAATACGAAACTAAACATCCCAAAACTCTTTTGTATAATGGATTATTTTGGTTCCTTCTCGGGATACAAAGTTAACTACATGAAATCTGAAATATTCTGGATTAGAAATACTGAGAACTCGGTTACAAAGTTACCATTACGACAGGTTACAGATTCTTTCAAATATTTAGGGATACATATCCCGCTTAACACAGAGGATCTCTACAAACTTAATATTCCCCCAGTCTTGAAAGTAATTAAAGAAAAACTCAAGAACTGGCATAATTTGCCAATATCACTATCTGGCCGAATAGCCTTATTTAAAATGGCCCTGCTTCCGAAACTACTTTATATCCTCCAAAACACATCTTTATTACTGTTAGGGAAAGACATCCGATCAATTAACAGCGCACTTGTAGAATTTTTATGGCAGGGGAAAAGAGCAAAAATATCTCTCAGGAAACTCTCAGTACCAAGAGAATCCGGAGGATTGGCCCTGCCGGATTTATGGTTATATAACCTTTCTTTCCTTGCACGCATCGTCATAGACTGGATCTCTTGCAATAATTATATTCTAAACAATGATTTAGAATCCAATGTTTGTCATCCATATTGGCTATCCGCACTGATCCACCTTGACTTAAAAGAAATCCCAACAGAAATAAAAAAACTTAAAACAATTTATAACCCGCTTAAAGCTTGGCAAAAAATAACAAAGCTTCTCTCAATAAATAGCAAAGCCTCTCCATACCTGCCGATATTAGGGAATCCTAAATTTCAGGCAGGCATTCTTTCTGGTGTTTTTAAGAGATGGCAATATACTGGTTTGACTAAGGTTCATCAAATAATAGATAAAGAAAGACATTGTATTAAATCATTTCAAGAATTAAACACAGAATTTGGCCTGCCAAATAAAGATTTCTTTGCATATCTGCAACTTAGGCACCTTGCGCTTGAATTAGTTAAAGCAAAAGGCTGGAACTGGAATATAGGTAAACTGGAAGACTGGTTAATACTAACTAGAAATGGCCGTATGTCTATTACACCTTGCTACCATTTCTTAGGTACAAACAAAGGTGCACCTGTTCTAACGCAATTGACCGCAAACTGGAATATACTAACTGCTCTGAGTAATATAGAAGTAAAAACTCTCCAACTTTCATTTAAAAAGATCACCCAAAATACACTTTCAGCTACATGGAGAGAAGCCCATGTTAAATTTCTTCACAGGGCATATTTCACCCCTGAGAAAGGCTACAAGTGTGCTAACGTAAATTTTAGTAAATGTCCCAAATGCTCATATCTCGCAGCCAACTTCTTGCATATGGTATGGCACTGCCCAAAAGTCAGGTCTCTATGGCTCAAAATAGAATACTGGTTAAAAAACGTACTAAAAATAACCCCCCTCTCTTTAACACTATTCCAGATAGTATTTGGCCTAAGGGAAGAACCTGGTAAACAAAACAATGAAAAGGTTGTAATTTCTACCATACTAGCCACAAGATATCTAATTTGCAAAAAATGGAAGACCCGGTCAATTCCCTCTCTCTCTGAAGTGAAAAACTGTTTAAAAAAACAGTGCATATTAGAACAAAGAGACACAAACATTGATAATGAACAAGATGTTAAAAGATTTTTCGATAACTGGGCAATCTTTCTAAAAATATTTTCTCCCACAGAAATAAATCATATAATTTTTCCTTTTCAAAACACAGAAATAGTCTTGCTAGGGAACTGGTAGACAAGAACCTCTCCTTAAGAGTAAATAAGAATTCCCCTTCCTTTTTTTTTTTTTTTTTTTCTTTCTTTCCTTTTTCTCACACACTTGGGGGGGGGAATGGGGTGGGATTGGAAAAATAAATAAAACCCCAAGACATTCTTTCATAGATAATTACATGAGATATAACTACACTATGAATGCTAACTAACTTAGCTTTAGTTATTGAGGCTAAATAGATTAGACACAGAATTATGTAAACTAATGCAAGGTCACTTTTTTTATTTTATTGACGCATAGTCTCTGTATTTTGTGTGCCTATTTCTTTTGGTTGATCTAGATGAATAATAATCGTAGTATTTCTTGCCTGCATCAACTATATTTTGGTTCTAGATATTTTCAAGGATAAATATATAAGAATGATGAAGTATAATTAATAAAGCTTCAAATCTATATGCTATGTGAAAATTATCTTAATTTTGCTTAAATTTAGATATACTGTGTTTAAAAAAAAAAAAAAAAAAAAAAAGTATGTATATAAAATCAATGAGCAAAATTTGATAATAAAAGTAAATTGGAAAAATCTTTTAAAACTGCATGATCTATCTGAATATCATGAATAATTTTGACTTTAGTGTCCCTTTAATGAACATAGTTACATTAATGATGTACATATTCATTAAGAATGGTATTTGTGTATTGATTTTAACAGCTTATTCAGTAAATCCGCTTCTTTGGGTCTGGTTGATGAACAGCAATTTAACACACATGCAAACACCCAATCTAGCCTGAAAGAAAAACAAAACATCAGGGTAAAGTTTCTGAGAAGTTGGTTACAATGCATGATACACATAGAAACACAAGAGGAAAATGTAGAAAGGGAAAGTTCAGTTACTGTAATGGGCTTTCTGGTCTGTAATAAAGCAGTAATAGTTTTGTTAGAATGAAGTGCATTGTTAATTTTATTGTGGTGAAAGAGTTAAAAACAGGTGCTAAGCAGTGATTTTCTGCCTATACTTAAAATGTAGTGAGCTTCCACACATTTATCAAGCTCCATATGGAGCTTATAGGGCCGTGTTTCTGGCGAGCCTTCTGACTTTTATTACAAGCATTTTTGCTAATGCATGTACTGTATATTACAAAATTGCTTCTGTTCAATACCAAAATGCACCCATGGGGTTTACAATTTTGGCTGGAATATCCCTTTAAGTATTTGTTGAGAATGAGGCCCTATAAGTCTACACAGATAATCTGTCTGTAGTTATTACATCAGGCTACAGCGTTAAAGGAAACGGTTGTTTTAAGGAGCTTCTGTTTTGCACAACATTTTATGATCTTACGCAGACAAATATGTTTCATATTGTTATTGTTGTTAGACATTCACCTTTTGGGGTATTTTATCCTTTAGTGCTATATATATTCTACTGCCCTGAAGTCAGTCTTCCTTTTTCTCATTACTTTATTATAAATTACGTCATCAATGTCTCCTTCACATTGAAGATGTCTTATGCCCCCCGATGTGAAAGAAGGTGTCTTATGTCCAACTTTAGCTTCCTTCTTCCAGTTGTTCTGGTTTAATGGGTTTTTTTTATGTTTTGTTTTTAATTAAAATCTTTTCTTTATTTTTTGAGCCAGTAAGATTATGTAGCTGACAACAAGCATCTTTATATTGTGGGCATAGTTTACTATCTCTGTATTTATGTGGTTGAAATCTAGGATTAGGAATACATTGCTTTTTGCTTGGAATGGAGGTGTGTGAAAAGTGTACAATAAAATAATGTTTGTGTCACTGTCCACCAATATATTAGTGTGAGTTCTGCTTACCAGCCAGTAAGTCCTTTACAGACATTTACTTTTTGTTTGCTTCAAATTCGGAATAAACTGCTTTTATTTTATTAAAAAAAAATGTTTTAACATGTTTTAAACCGCACTCTTTCATATGCCTGATAGAAACGGTTAAACCTTTCTGTCCCTTTACTAAGCGACACTCAGTGATAGGAACTGCTGTAAATTCAAAGAAGACAGGCAAAATATGGTACTTCTAAATAATTCCTATTTTGTTTTATTTTACTTTACTTTATATGTATGCTATGTCCATGAGTTAAAAAAATCTATGTTCTGATTATGTTTTTTTTTTTTTTCTTTTTTCTTTATTGTAGAAGATATTTGTTGAACCTGGAAGTTTATCAAGGACTACAATTAACAAACTCCGAGAGAAACACAGAGCAGCATTACTCACTCAGGAATAAAACAAGACTGTCCACAAGTAGAAATATGACTGACACATTCCTTCATTTTAATGATTGCACTGATATAATTCCGTCACTGCGAGAGGCAACTACACAGTGTTGCAGTCCTGGTAGTGAGATGTTAGAACACTGACTGTTAATATGACCAAGCTGCCTCACTTTTTTAAGTGCTTCAATTACTTTTTGTACTTTTGTTTCAAATCAGTAGATTTGATCTGTAGAATTTTGTATACATTCTATAATGTCTTATAGTTTCTTTAAACAAAAGAAAATCTAATTATGTACATTGATCATAGTACAAAGATCTGTAAATCTGAAGTGTAAAAAAATATATTTATTTACAAAGTTGTTTTTGTGAAGACAGAATTGTGTTATAATACATTTTCCTGGTCAGCGGGTTGTATTTTGGGGGAGGGATACAAACTTGGTCAAAAAGATAAATATTGCCAGTCATTGAGCTTTTCCATGATTACCCTTCTTTCTTGCTATCGTACAATGTATGATTTTTTTTTTCTTGCTTTGCTTATTTGATTTCTTTTTAGTGTTGCAAGTAATGTTCCCTTACTTTAAACCTTTGAAACATTGTTTTTATTTCAGTAGAGCTAAATCCAGAAATATACATATAACCAGTAAATACACATGCACAGATTCATCGGTTATAACAAAGATACTCTATAACTCACTTTTTAATGTAGCTTTGAAATTTAAATACTCCACGCTCCAACCATCTACTTCAAAACTTTTTTTTAGTGTGAGCTAACTGTTTGAACTAATCTCCAATCGTCACTCTAGCTACAAAAACAATTATGTGGGTGTCGTATGGCTAGAGCACTGATTGGAGGACAGTTCAAATTGTTAGCTTACAAAAAAAAAAAATACTTTTGAAGTAGGCGTCTGGAGTGTAGAGTATTTGAATTTCAGAGCTACATTAAAAAGTGTATCTTTATTACAACTGATGAATTAAATTAATCTAAAATATCACTAACATTCCGGATCTGTATACAAAGGGGAATGTTTACCATCACTTTAAAGGAACATTCCGGTCAAAATTTAAATGCACATAGATTAATTACATCTTTGAATAAAAACATAATTACAATATACATGTATTGGCAAAAATGCTTCTAGTCGAAGTTATAGCTGTTTAAGTGTTAAGATTTTTCTCTGCTCGTGCACGTGAAGCATAGCTAGGTATTCTCATTTTAAATACTGCAGCTGCTCAGAAAGCCGGTGGGGCTTGTATCATGTCACCAATTAACAAATGTAGTCATTACCAGATGATGCAAGCACCTTAGCCTCTCTGAACAAGTGCTGTGTTTAAAATGCTGGTGCATGTTGCATACTTAAAGGGACAGTCTAGTCCAAAATAAACTTTTATGATTCAGATAGACAATGTAATTTAAAAAAATTTTAAAATGTACTTTTTATCACCAATGTTGCTTTGTTCTTTTGTTATTCTTAGTTGAAAGCTAAACCTATGAGGTTCATATACTAATTTCTAAGCCCTTTAAGGCTGCCTCTTCTCTCAGGGCATTTTGCCAGTTTTTCACCACTAGAGGGTGTTAGTTCATGTGTGTCATATAAATAACACTGCTCACGCACGTGGAGTTCCAGTGAGCCAGCTCTGATTGGCTAAAATGGATGTCAAAAGAACTGAAATAAGGGGGCAGTTTGCAGAGGCTTAGATACGAGGTAATCACAGAGGTAAAAACTGTATTTATATAACTATGTTGGTTATGCAAAACTAGGGAATGGGTAATAAAGGGATTATCTATTGTTTTAAACAATACAAATTCTGGTGTAGACTGTCCCTTTAAATACACTTTTGAAACAGTTATAGCTTTTAGTAGAAGCATTTTTGCTAATACATGTATATTACAAAATGCTTTTATCAAAACTGAAATGCACCTTATTGAAAAAAACGTCACCTTATTAAAAAAAGAGGGCTATGCTGCCTCCAAGTAAGCACAAAAGATCTACTTTAGAATTATCTTCACATTTTGCATCTCTTAAAGTCAGATCAGCTAAAGAGCTTCTCAAGGTTTATTCTGACACATCGAATTTGTCTTCTGGAGGTGAATATATTTCTGATGATCAGGAGTCAGTCACTGAGCAAGACTTATGTTCAAGTTTAAAGAAAAAAAAGAGGATGAATGTGTCGCATACCACCGCCACCCCTGCTGCTCTTTGCCGAGTATGTTGTTTTCTTTCGAGCGCAGGTGCATAACTAAAACATTTTGTGCTTCCTTGTGCCATGCTGGGCACTCCCTTGCATCACTCGTGGCGCAAATTTTCCCTATTTAAATTTTCTCACTCTATCTCTCTGGACCCAAGTATAGGTTTACCTTAGTGTTCTCCTGGATGCTTGATTTGTTATATATATTTTCATTTCTGGACTGATCACCTGTTGCTGAATTCCTGCTTTGGCTTTATACCAACCCTTCTGCCTTGTCCTTTGGTACCTTGAAAGACTAAACTGTTTTATCTGTTGCTGAACCCTGCTTTGCCTTGTGACCAACCCTTCTGCCTTTCCCTCTGGTACCTTGAAAGAGTGAACTGATTTCCTGTTGCTGAATCCTGCTTTGCCTTGTAACTAACCCCTCTGCCTTGCCCTCTGATACCTTGAAAGACTGAACTGTTTATCTGTTGCTGAACCCTGCTTTGCCTTTTGACCACCCCTTTTACCTTGTCCTTTGGTACCTTGAAGATTGCCTTTTATACCTTGCAGATCTCCTGAGGTTTTTCTAATGTTGTTGTAAATACCTTGATCCAGGCCACAAAGCCTGTCACAAGGAAGATCAATTACAAAGTATGGGAAGTTTTCATTTCCTGGTGTAAGAAACAAGGTTTTAATTGGTACTCTTTCATGATTCCTAAAATTCTTCAATTTTTACTAGAAGGTTTAGATAAAAGGTTATCTGCTAGCTATTTAATGTATTGGTTTCATCCTTTTGCTAAACTTCCTGACATTCAAAGTTTGTTTGTTCAGGCTTTAGTCAGGTTAAAACCAGTCATTAAACCAATTTTTGGAACCTTGATCTGATTTAAGTGTTTTGAAGGTATCTCTGTTTGAACCATTGCTTGCTTTAAACATTCTTCTTTGGTCTTGTTTCTTTTTGCAATTTCTTCTGGCAGAAGAGTTTCTGAATTGTCTGCTCTTTTTTGCGGACCTCCTTATCTGACTTTCCATTAAGATAAGGCAGTGTTATGGACTAAATTTGGCTTTTTACCAAAAGTGGGGTCTTCTGATAACCTCAATAAGTAAATTGTAATTCCTTCTCTTTTGTCCTAATCCACAGAATTAAAAGGAAAGGCTCCTACAGGGAGTGCAGAATTATTAGGCAAATGAGTATTTTGACCACATCATCCTCTTTATGCATGTTGTCTTACTCCAAGCTGTATAGGCTCGAAAGCCTACTACCAATTAAGCATATTAGGTGATGTGCATCTCTGTAATGAGAAGGGGTGTGGTCTAATGACATCAACACCCTATATCAGGTGTGCATAATTTTTAGGCAACTTCCTTTCCTTTGGCAAAATGGGTCAAAAGAAGGACTTGACAGGCTCAGAAAAGTAAAAAATAGTGAGATATCTTGCAGAGGGATGCAGCACTCTTAAAATTGCAAAGCTTCTGAAGCGTGATCTTCGAACAATCAAGCGTTTCATTCAAAATAGTCAACAGGGTCGCAAGAAGCGTGTGGAAAAACCAAGGCGCAAAATAACTGCCCATGAACTGAGAAAAGTCAAGCGTGCAGCTGCCAAGATGCCACTTGCCACCAGTTTGGCCATATTTCAGAGCTGCAACATTACTGGAGTGCCCAAAAGCACAAGGTGTGCAATACTCAGAGACATGGCCAAGGTAAGAAAGGCTGAAAGACGACCACCACTGAACAAGACACACAAGCTGAAACGTCAAGACTGGGCCAAGAAATATCTCAAGACTGATTTTTCTAAGGTTTTATGGACTGATGAAATGAGAGTGAGTCTTGATGGGCCAGATGGATGGGCCCGTGGCTGGATTGGTAAAGGGCAGAGAGCTCCAGTCCGACTCAGACGCCAGCAAGGTGGAGGTGGAGTACTGGTTTGGGCTGGTATCATCAAAGATGAGCTTGTGGGGCCTTTTCGGGTTGAGGATGGAGTCAAGCTCAACTCCCAGTCCTACTGCCAGTTTCTGGAAGACACCTTCTTCAAGCAGTGGTACAGGAAGAAGTCTGCATCCTTCAAGAAAAACATGATTTTCATGCAGGACAATGCTCCATCACACGCGTCCAAGTACTCCACAGCGTGGCTGGCAAGAAAGGGTATAAAAGAAGAAAATCTAATGACATGGCCTCCTTGTTCACCTGATCTGAACCCCATTGAGAACCTGTGGTCCATCATCAAATGTGAGATTTACAAGGAGGGAAAACAGTACACCTCTCTGAACAGTGTCTGGGAGGCTGTGGTTGCTGCTGCACGCAATGTTGATGGTGAACAGATCAAAACACTGACAGAATCCATGGATGGCAGGCTTTTGAGTGTCCTTGCAAAGAAAGGTGGCTATATTGGTCACTGATTTGTTTTTGATTTGTTTTTGAATGTCAGAAATGTATATTTGTGAATGTTGAGATGTTATATTGGTTTCACTGGTAAAAATAAATAATTGAAATGGGTATATATTTGTTTTTTGTTAAGTTGCCTAATAATTATGCATAGTAATAGTCACCTGCACACACAGATATCCCCCTAAAATAGCTATAACTAAAAACAAACTAAAAACTACTTCCAAAACTATTCAGCTTTGATATTAATGAGTTTTTTGGGTTCATTGAGAACATGGTTGTTGTTCAATAATAAAATTAATCCTAAAAAATACAACTTGCCTAATAATTCTGCACTCCCTGTATATTTTTTAGATGTAGTGAGAGCCATAAAATTATATTTACAGGGGGCGGAGTTAACTGCCGTGCAGGACAGTCGCATCAGGCTGGAGCTCTGCATAAACTTGTTATATAACCAGTTTTTTATAGTGCCCAAATCCATTAGAAAGTACCCAGACTTGGTTCATAATACTGGGCTAGACATTAGAGGAGGACTCTGCTCGTGAATTGGGGCACACAAGGCGAGTTAGACAGACAGAGGCCTTGGAAGCGGAAAGCAGTCGACGGAGGGCCGGGGCTCCGCTCCATTGGCTGTAAGAGAGATATAGGAGAGAGGGGGTGAAAGAGACCAGATCCACGTACCCAACAACAAGCAACTAAAAGCAAGCCGTGTACTGCGGCAGGAGAGGACAGCGATCTGCTGGTGAAAGGTGGACAAGACAGAAGGTAAGTCTGAGAGAAAGGTGTGAGTTCAGTCTGGAGGGTCGGGGCTCCTCTCTGGACGGCGAAGAGGCTATTAGTGTCTAAACTGAGCCGGGACTAGTGTCGCTCAACAGCTACATCACCCCTAGGTCACTGGCTGATATTAAGGACTGCTGTTCACCGGAGCCATAGACCTGGACAGCTGAGGGGGAATAGAGGTGCTTACCGGACTGGTCAAGTAAGGAAACAGATCATAGCCAGCCCCTCAATACCTATCAGGGTAATCGGAGGTAAGCAGCCTAAGAATCCACAACTATACAGCAGAAATAGTGTTATAAAGTCAAGGCCATAAAAGGCACAAAAAACCCCGCAATTTTTGCTGCATACCATCCAAAATGCACTTTTATTCTACCCCCCTCCCTGCAGAGATCTGGGAGATCAAGACTTGGATGGCAAACAGCAACTGCCCTCCTAGGAATACCAGTGGAAAATCCTAATCTACTCCACTTTAAACACTACAATAGCAGGGCGACTCACCTTTGCAACCAGACCAGGTTTTCTTCTTAAATTGCCAGTGACAAAGTCAAGTGGATGGAAATATCTCTATTTCTTATAAGCTCTCTGCAATATATTAAAGTGTGATTGCATCAATTTTAGCCCACATTGAGACACAAGAGTCGGCAATTACCTCATAAAACTAACACTAACAGCTTTCACACAAATCACCCTGGTCTATCTGACTATTATTTAGGCTGAGACCAGACTCACATTGCTTATCTACAGCTGCTGCGTCAGCGTAATTGTCTTTGGGCCCAGGGCTCAAAGTGTAGTGTTGTTTTTACAGTGTCTTAATTGAACTTTTTCTTCCACAGGGTGTGTGCTAATGGTATCCTTCTCCTAACTGTTTAGCTTGTCTGGGTTGGTCACGTCACCGTGGAGTGTTCCTTTAATTTACTGTCTGTTTTCTCTTTGAGATGCACAAGAGCCTTTTGCATTAAACTATCTAGGCCCATATTTTCTCCCATACTACGTCATACAATTTACCTTTCACTTCACATTCTCAGGTAACTCCACGCCTTATTCCCAAACCCAAGGTCATACCCTATCCCTACTCTCTACTCGTAGTGTTTAGGGGAAATTCTTTATTTTGTGGTGTACTACTACCAACTACACTCTTGGCCTGTCCTTCTGCCATTGTATTGCTTTCCTGTACATTCTAATAACAGGGTGTATCGTTAGCATAAACTAGCTCCTAAACTAGCTCTAATTTAGCCCCCAATGAGGAGTTAAGTGATCCTGAGTCGTTTGACGCTGAATCCCAATCGAGTATGCACTCAGAGACACCGTCACATCATTACATTACGAAGTCCACTCTACAAAAGATGTTGGCCAATCAGACACGCTCTATTACTCAGGGAATCCAGTGTTCCTCTGCGGAACTGAAAAAAGATATTTCTGAGATTGGGGATAGAGTCGAAGCGCTTGGGTGAAAGCAAGATGACCTGGTGGTAGATCAGATGAACCTACTAGCCTATTCTGAAACCCTAGCAGACCAGATGACCCAGCTTGAATTCAAAATGGCGGAAATTGAAGACAGATCCCGTAGAAATAACATACGGTTCAGAGGCATCCCGGAGAGAGTTGAGACCTCTGACTTACAGTCTTTTTTAAGGGAGCTATTTGTGGAGCTTGTGGGATCCCCTGAAGGCCTAACAGATACAATGGAAAGGGCCCACAGATCTGTTCCTGTAGAAAAACCACGGGATGTAATTGTCTGCTTTCACAGTTATATCTATAAAGATAAACTGATGCAAGCCGCTTTTTAAAGACCGCCCCTACCAGAGAAATTCAAAGATATACAACTCTTGCCTGACTTATCGGCTCACACACTACAGTACCGCAAAACTTACCAACCAATCACTTTAGCCCTTAGGAAGGCTAATATCAAATATCGATGGGGACACCCCACGAATCTGGTGGTTACAAGAGACAATCAAAGTCATGTAATATCTACCCTTCCTCAAGGCATGGCTCTTCTCACCTCCTGGGGTCTCCATTTGGATCAATCTTCAGCACCAAAGCCTACCTATCCAAAACTGAGAGTTTCAGCTCCTGAATGGTCCATCAAGGAGTAAAGAGCAAAAATAACTAAAACCAACCCACCTTAAACTCATGTTTAGCTGCTCTCACCTATGTTCCTCTTTTTATAAGACACTACCAAGCCTAGACATTCAACCCACTTCTAATAGCATATAGTTGAGGCTTCTGTTAACGTTTAAGTTTTGTAAGTAACCTGATAGATGCACTTTATACGCACTCACCCCTTGCAATGTTAATTTTCTGTTATGTGTTTTGCACAGCTGTTGTTATAAATTAAGTGAAGTTATGTCTGCGGAGCAGGGTTAACCCTGTTGACTTCTGTTCTTGTTCATTGTTCTCCCCCCCCCCCTCACCAGTAGCCCACTCTAGGGTTTCATTAAAGCGGACTATTTTCGCTAACCCCTCCCCTTCCTCTTATACCTATTTTCCCCCACTCCCTCCCCCCTCCCACTTAATTCTCCTTAACTGACTCAGTTACTCCCCTATAGCCTCCTATGCCCCCACTTAAAATACTGACCCATAATGTCAGAGGCTTGAACTCCCCACATAAGCGTAGCCTTCTAGCTAGATCGCTTAAACACCATAACCCTGATGTGGTTTTTCTTCAAGAGACGCATTGGTCACTTGATAATCCCCTTTACTCAATATCTAAGGACTATACTGTACTTGAATATACTCCCTTCTTAAAGAAGGCCAGAGGTACCGCAATCTTAATCCATAAATGAATAGCTTACGAACAAATCCAAGTCCTAAAAGACCGTCAATCTAGATTCCTAATTTTAATATGTAAACTAGACCATATTGACTATACTCTAGCCTCCATTTACCTCCCTAACTCACATCAACCCAGATACCTTAAACGTGTTCTTCTCACAGTGGACTGGGTGAAAACAGGCAGAGCCTTGCTAGCGGGAGACTTTAATATGACATGGGACCCAATACTAGATAGAAAAAAAACTGGCCATACAAAACAAACCGCCCAATCCACACAACTCTCCCACAAATTTAGACAAATTATTGCCCAATTTCATTATTATGATATATGGAGATCACTCCATCCTAGAGATAGGGATTACACTCATTTTTCTCACCCCCACAAAACGTACTCTAGACTCAATTATGTCTTTTGCTCAGCAGAAACCCTGGACCAAGTTAAATGTTCTAACATTTCCCTATGCCCCTGGTCTGACCACGACCCTGTTATAGTGACTTTCCATTCAATAGAACGAACCAACATAAGGCCCTCCTGGCGCCTTCCACATCATGTCCTCCAGGACACCTCCTTTAAAGAAATTCTCAGAAAAGATATAATCGTTTACTCTCATTCCAATGATAATAAACAGGTTCGGGACGACACACTTTGGGGTGCCGCAAAAGCTACTTTTAGAGGCCTCATAATTAAGAGACAAGCTTATCTAAAAAAAACTCTCGGGCCTTCCCCTCTCTAGATCTCATATTGAACTATGCCGACTAGAACTCCTTAATAGATCAACACCTTCGGACACTATCATATAATAAATCACAAAGATAAGAAACCATATCAATCAGTTGGAATTAAAACGCACCCAAGCCAACCTATTTAAGTTAAAACAGATATCTTCAAAACTATATAACTTAGAAGACACTCCAGGCCACTCATTAGCCTCTGTCTCCAAAATTTGTTTGTTCCTAGATCACCTTAAACTCCCTTCCTTACCAATAGAGGGCCAGGAATCACTCCCATCCCCCTTTACACTAAAAGAAATCAAACATGTCATCACACATATGAAAACCTTTAAAACTCTGTGCCCAGACGGTTATTCTGCATCTTTTTATAAAACCTATATAAATGAACTAGCGTCTTTGCTCCTTAGGTTTTTTAACCAGGCTAGAGAAGAGGGGAAATTCGCTAGGGAGTTTTTAGAAGCCACGGTAATAACCATCCCCAAACCTCAAAAAGACCCATCTCTTTGTTCCAGGTATAGACCAATTTCCTTGATTAACTTAGATGTTAAAATTTACGCCAAATTGTTAGCCACCCGCATATCTAAATTACTCCCGCAACTTCTAAACTTAGACCAAGTCAGGTTCATTCCTCACCGTGAAGGGCCTGACAATACCAGGCGCCTACTAAACATTTGTACCGAATCCGCCAGATTAAACAAGCCATTCTCTGTAATCTCGTTAGATGCAGAGAAGGCCTTTGACCACGTTAGATGGTCTTATTTATGGGAGGCCCTTAGGACCTTTGGTTTCCCGGGTCAGATTATTACGGCGATTCAGGCACTCTACTCCACTCCTTCGGCAATGGTTAAGGGACTAGATTCCTTTCACCTTTGCTTTTTGCCCTTGCAATAGAACCACTTGCAGAACAAATCAGGCAAGATAAGAAAATAAATGGCGTTTGCCTTCATGGCACTAACTATAAAATAGCGCTATTTGCCGACGATATAACAATATTCTCCTAGGACCTACTATCCTCATTCCCTAGATTAAAGGAAACCCTGTAATCCTTTGGCCATATGTCCCTCTATAAAATAAATTTAGATAAAACTGAAATTTTCACCTGGGGATTCCCCCAAGATACAGCTGATACCCTTAAGACCCAGTATAGAGTCCATTGCGTTAATAATTATATTTCACACTTAGGAGTTAAGATATCGAACAATATCCCACAGATGATTAAAGAAAATTACTTACCGTTGCTCTCTGAGTTACGCACTCTGAAAGACTAATGGGATTACACCTACATATCATGGATAGGTAGACTAACGGCTCTCAAAATGTCATTTTTACCCAAAATCACTTACCTCTTTAGGTGCCTCCCATTTAGAGTCCCAGGAATCTTCTATACCAATTCCAAAGTGAATTTACGAAATACATATGACAACACAAACCCCCCCAGAGTAGCGCATAAAATCCTCCAGAGCTCTTTACACAGAGGAGGGATTGCCTCCCCTTCGATCCTTCGTTACTACGAAGGAGCAATGCTCACACATATAGCACAATGGGGCGCCACAAAGTCTTCCAGTAAATGGAAAACCATAGAACAGGCATCATTACCACACCACATATACTCACCTGACTTAATTTGGATCCCTCCCCACTTACGGCAAACCTCGGACATTAGTAACCCCATAATACGAGAATGTCTTACTATGTGGGACAAGCTTAGACATTATCCGCATATTGCCCCGCACCCCTCGCCTATTACTCCTCTAACGGGTCTTCTCTGAGGGCTACCTGACTCTCACCCGCATGGATGGGCACAACTAGGGGTCCAGACAGTCTCAGACCTCTGAGCCACTTCTCCAACCCGCGTTTCCTAGCACTCACAGAACTACAGACCGAACTTGCACCTCCCCGACACATGACTTATGAATACACTAGGTTAAGGAGTTTTCTGCTTAGTTGGGGATTTAAGCCTGAACAATGTCACCCCCGAACATTATGGGAAATAACTTGGCAACAAGGTAACAGATTACACAGACCCCTTTCAATACATTATTCCCTAATAGGAAGCACAGACTAAACATGACCATATCTCCACAGACGTGGCAACATGTGATCTCCCTCACTAAGAAGGCCTTACACTGCATCACCCTGTTTAAAACGTACTATAAACTTCTAACACACTGGTACCTTATCCCCACTAGGCTTAATAAAATATATGGTTCTACTTCGCCTCTGTATTGGCGTAATTGTGGGAAAAGAGGAGACGCCTTACACATATGGTGGGACTGCCCTACTCTAACGCCCTTATGGAATACCTGCTTCCGAAAATTGGCTGGATTGGGTATAATGCTCCCCAAAACCCCTTCAAATGCCCTCCTTCACATTGGTACCCGCCTTTACCCAAGCACCAAGCATACCTATGCATTTATCTAATAACAGCCACTAAAGCGGCAATAGCCAAATCATGGAAAAGCACGACCCCCCCCAAATTGGTCCTCTATCTTAAATTCAATAGCATATATTTACAGTATGGAGAAAAACTCAGATCTGTTCAAACTTATATGGGCAGAATGGCACACGCGCTATGACACCACCTGGTCTCCGAATGTTGTGACAAACACACGTTAAGTAGCCTCATACAGCCTATTCCTATAATAAGGTTCCCTTCCAACTTCCTACGCCCCATCCCGCCCCTTCTTCCTTCCCCCCCCCCTCCCTTGTACCTATTTTAAAGAGTCTTATACTGGTATTATTCTGTATAACATGCACAAATATTACTCCCATGTGTTTGAACTTGTTAGATTCTTTATATTCTTGTAAAGTAGGAGCCCGTGTGCTCCACGCATGTTTTTCATTTTTGACTTTTGTACCTGATGGTAATTTATTTCAATAAAAACATTTAAAACTTAAAAATTATATTTACAGGCTACAAAGGATTTTAGACAATCCTGTAATTTGTTCACTCATTTCTCTGGTCCATGCAAGGGCCAGAAGTCCACAGCTGTTACTTTAGCTTCTTGGCTCTTGATTCACAAGGCTTACTTGGAGGTGGGAAAATCTCCTCCAAAACACATTACAACCCATTCAACTTGATCAATTTCACCTTCCTAGGCTTTTAAAAATGAGGCTTTTGTTGAGCAAATTTGCAAGGCAGCAACAAGGTCATGCTTACATACCTTTACTACGTTCTACCACTTAGATGTTTTTGCTTCTTCTGAAGTGTTTTTTGGTAGTAAGGTCCTCCAGGCAGCAGTATAATTAATTTAAAATGAAAAATCTCTTGCGCTTAAACAGCTAGACACCCTCACACTGAAAATAGACACTGACAAACTTAGATTTGTAATGCGCAATGGTATAAATAAGATTCTCTCATGCAATGTATTTGATAGTTAAAGGGACACTGAACCCAATATTTTTCTTTCAGGATTCAGATAGAGCATCACATTTTAAGCAACTTTCTAATTTACTCCTATTATCAATTTTTCTTTTTTCTCTTGCTATCTTTATTTTAAAAGCAGGAATGTAAATCTTAGCAGCCAGCCTGTTTTAGGTTCAGCACTATGGATAGTGCTTGCTTATTGGAGGCTTACATTTACCCACCAATAAGCAAGCATAACCCAGGTTCTCAACCTAAAATGGGCCGGCCCCTATGCATAACATTCCTGCATTTTAAATAAAGATAGCAAGAGAACGAAGAAAAATTGATAATAGGAGTAAATTATAAATTTGCTTAAAATTGCATGCTCTATCTGAATCATGAAAGAAAAAATGTGGGCTTAGAGTCCCTTTAACCCCTTAACGACTGAGGACGTGCAGGGTACGTCCTCAGAAAAAAGGCAGTTAACGCCTGAGAACGTACCCTGCACGTCCTCAGTGTGGAAAGCAGCTGGAAGCGATCCTGCTCGCTTCCAGCTGCTTTCCGGTTATTGCAGTGATGCCTCGATTGCAGTGATGCCACTCTGTGGCCCTCTCTGCACCGGAGATCGGTGGCTTACTGCGTTGGTGGGTGGGAGCCGGACCGGGAGGCGGGTGGCGGCCATCGATGGCCCTGGTTATGTGAATGGGGGGCGGGATCGTGGGCGGGGGTGGCTGGGGGCGCGCACGGGCGCGCGCGTGCACGGGGAGGGAGCGGGTGGGAACCGCTACACTACAGAAAATTTTGAAAATTAAAAATGTTAAAAGTAAAAAAAACAAAAAAAAACAAACGATCAGCAAGGTGGTGGGGGTTTGTCTGTGTGGGGGTGGGGGAAGCTACACTACAGAAAAGAAAAACAAAACAAAAAAGCACTTTTTATTGCACTTTTTATTGCAAACTGGGTACTGGCAGAAAGCTGCCAGTACCCAAGATGGCCCCCAATAAGGCAGAGGGGAGGGTTAGAGAGCGGTTTTGGGGGGGATCAGGGAGGTTGGGGGCTAAGGGGGGGATCCTACACAGTAGCATATGTACATATGCTAAAAAAAATTATATATTTTTTTTTTAAAACCCCTTTTATGTTAGTACTGGCAGACTTTCTGCCAGTACTTAAGATGGCGGGGACAATTGTGGGGGAGGGAAGGGAAGGGAGCTGTTTGGGATGGATCAGGGGGTGGGATGTGTCAGATGGGAGGCTGATCTCTACACTAAAGCTAAAATTAACCCTGCAAGCTCCCTACAAACTCCCTAATTAACCCCTTCACTGCTAGCCATAATACATGTGTGAGGCGCAGCAGGATTTAGCGGCCTTCTAATTACCAGAAAGCAACGCCAAAGTCATATATGTCTGCTATTTCTGAACAAAGGGGATCCCAGACAAGCATTTACAACCATTTGTGCCATAATTGCACAAGCTGTTTGTAAATAATTTCAGTGAGAAACCGAAAGTTTGTGAAAAAATTTGTGAAAAAGTGAACGATTTTTTGGATTTGATCGCATTTGGCGGTGAAATGGTGGTATGAAATATACCAAAATTGGCCTAGATCAATACTTTGGGATGTCTACTAAAAAAAAATATATACATGTCAAGGGATATTCAGGGATTCCTGAAAGATATTAGTGTTCTAATGTAACTAGCGCTAATTTTGGAAAAAAATGGTTTGGAAATAGCAAAGTGCTACTTGTATTTATGGCCCTATAACTTGCAAAAAAAGCAAAGAACATGTAAACATTGGGTATTTCTAAACTCAGGTCAAAGTTAGAAAAAGTGTGTTTTTTTCCATTTTTCCTCATATTTTATCATTTTTTTTATAGTAAATTATAAGATATGATGAAAATAATGGTATCTTTAGAAAGTCCATTTAATGGCGATAAAAACGGTATATAATATGTGTGGCTACAGTAAATGAGTAAGAAGAAAATTACAGCTAAACACAAACACTGCAAAAATGTAAAAATAGCCTTGGTCCCAAACGGACAGAAAATGGAAAAGTGCTGTGGCCATTAAGGGGTTAAAAATGATTTTACTTAATGCACATAAATCAATTTACAGTTCAATAAAAACCACCAGTGGATTTGAAGACAAATTATTAAAACATGTTATTTCTAGAGCAAAGTTTCATAAAAGAAAATTGAACTAAAAAAAAAAAAGTCGATTCTATAGCTTAAACATAAACTATCTCCACTATTTAGCTCTTATGAAATTCCAAAAAGTGCTACAAAAGAGCAGGGACTTCTCATTGGATGTGCAAGACACTACCCCCTATGCGGGTAAATTTCCTGATTGTGCTTGACAATATATGTCACGTTTATGTATCCTTTATGTAAATAAATACACAACTTCCTTAATAAAAGACTTTAGTCCTTAAATAAATGCCTTTGCAACTTATAGATGTAGGAGGTTTTTTGCTGCCTGATAGAATTACAGTGAAAGTTCCGGAGTTATATCCAATCAGAAAATATCTTCAAGTATACACCTTCTCTCCGTTCTTCACAGATCACTTTGTATCTTTGGGTATCCGTTGGGTGCTAGTGCAGAACTGCATTCGACAGTTCATTTACCCACTTCCCTGTGCGGTTGAGGTTTTTGTGAGAGCTGACTTGTCTGGAGTGGTGCAGTGACTCAGACTGGCGTGTTCCTCGTGTCTCTCGGCGACCTCTTCCGGGTTTTTGACTTCTCTTTGTCACGTGATTCTCTCTTTGCCAATGACGATGCTCGGATAAGTTAAACAAACAGAGCGCTCTGTGTGTAAGATTTTCGGACCTTGAGTACCATCTACGCGTTTCAGCCTTAGTCGAGATACTTCTGGTGTGGTCATTTGCTTCTTTTATAGGTTATCATACTTGAGTGATTTTTTATTATTGGAGCCTTGGTTTGTCAATCAAAACTTTGAATAGCAGGAGCAATCCGGTCTTGCATGATATGTCAATTTTAAACATATTTGTATATATACCACTTTTCTTTATATCTTATATAACCTACAATCTAGTATTAACTCTTGGCACAAATTACGATCTCTGTTATCATGGATGTTTACAACATAACATGAGCTTGTGGAGGTGTTTCAGTATCAGGGGAAAAAATGTATGTTATGGATACTGAGGTTTATTTATTAAACTAATTTTAGTATTAGATAGTTTATGTGTATCCATTGTGTTGTCAGTATATATTCTCAGTGGAGAATTTTGATGCAGATTAAATTTTAAAAAAAGGGTTTAAGTCGAGCTCTGCATTAAGACCATTAGGGTCTAAACTTTTGAATTCAAATATTAATTCTACCTCTTTATATAGTAAATACTTTTCAAAAATGTCCTCCTCTATAGTTGTTACTAATTTTCTTCACTCCCCAAAACAGCATACCTTTAGGATTCTCGTTATGTTTTTCCTTAAAATGTTTAGACAATAAATGACCCATAAAACCGTTTTTTATATTACAGATGTGTTCCCTAATGTGATCTTTGAGCATCCTTTGTGTTTGGTCAAAATATTGCTTCTGGCACGGACACTGTATCATATAGATTATTCCTTTGTCTTTACATCTTATAGTTTCTCTTTCTCATTTGCTGTTGATTTGATCTTTTTTAGTTTTGACACTATACTCACAGGCTTTGCAACTGTAACATTGAAAGAAACCATATAACCTATCTCCATACATGTTAACCTCATTCATCTCTTTTTTTTATTCTTAAACGCACTTGGGGCTAGAATGTTCTTTAGATTTTTTGCTTTTTTAAAAATGATATCAGGGTGGTTCTTAACTCTATCTCTCAAAATATTATCTCTTCTAATTAGGTTCCAATGTCTGTTTATGAGTGATCTTATAAACTTATTTTGTGAGTTATATTTTGTTATAAAGGGGATAAATAGTTTTTCTTCTGTTTTGTCATTTCTTGTGTTCTTTCTTTCTTTTGTAGTTAGTAGGCTCTCCCTGTTGGTTCCTCTCCAAAATTCTATTGCTTTGTTTATATTTTCGCTATTATAGCCTTTTTCTTCAAATTTCTTTTTTAAATGTTCTGCTTGTACATCGACAAGAGACACGAGGAACACGCCAGTTTGAGTCACTGCCAACGAGAGACACGAGGAACACTCCAGTCTGAGTCACTGCCAACAAGGAACACGCCAGTCTGAGTCACTGCCAACGAGAGACACGAGGAACACGCCAGTCTGAGCCACTGCACCCCTCCGGACAAGTCAGCTCTCACAAAAACCTCAACCGCACAGGGAAGTGGGTAAGTGAACTGTTGAATGCAGTTCTGCACTAAAGCACAACAGATACCCAAAGTAACAAAGCAGGAGGTAAGTGATCTGTGAAGAACGGAGGGAAGGTATATACTTGAAGATATTTTCTGATCGGATATAATTCTGGAACTTTCACTGTAATTCTACCAGGCAGCAAAAACCCTCCTACATCTATTATTTGCAAAGGCATTTATTTAAGGACTATTTAAGGAGCGTGTACAAGGTTTACGATGTGGCACTGCGCCATAGCTTGAATAAAGCTGATTACTATCTTGCCATGTGGCATCCTGGGAAGAATAGTGCTGTGGTGAGTGTTGAAATTGCGGAACCTCTTTAGCGGGTACAGAGGTAGTTACTAATAGCAAGGGTGATCTCTGAATGGACCGGATCACTTCATGAAGTGTCAGATATCAGTTCTTTAGTTATAGAGTCAATATTGAGAAAAAGGAGACCTGTAACTGTGTCTCATAAATATCCTTTAAAATGGCTTCTGGGGAAGAGAGGATGTTTATCTCTCTATCCACAATAGTTCTCGGACAAAAAAATTGTCAAGAGAGGTGTGAATGGCAGTAGATCCTGGCTGTAAGAAGGTTTATTACACACAAGATGTATCAGAGCTTCATTACATTGCTGCCATCTTGGTACACCGCCCACCGGAAGTCCCCCGTTTTGTAATTTAATGTAATTTAATTTCTTCCCTCGTGGCAGTTCTAGTTTGCCTCCTTTCCTTCCTTTCTACTTCTCCTTTCTTGGCTATACGTAACACTAGCATAGCAGAGAGGTGAGAGAAATGAAATGCCAGTAGTTGAAAAGAGTAATAACTTGTATACTCTCACCACCATAAAGTAAATTAATTTAGCAGGTAAACATACATTTTGTTTTCTTAGTCCTGCTAATTATACATGTTTGTCACTTTTATACATACCATTACCCTCACTACTCATGCTCTCATAACAACCCTCATAAAGCATCTTTTCTTCCTTCAGTCATGTAAAATGTAAATCCCTCCCTGGTGAAAACAAGATGAAATGTTAAACACTGCATTAAAGTTTGCACAGCGCATTAGCACTGACTGCCAGTACAAACCAATATATTTTGCTATGATTTTTAAGTTTATTAGTTGTACTTTACCTTCCATGAAATATACACAAAATAAATGTAATACAGGGAATAAGATTGACCACAATTATTGTTTTAGTTTTATTTCAGAATTTGCAGTACTTTAGTACTTGAGCTTACAAACAGGTGTCAATGATTTCTCTACCTGTGCACAGATAAGTCAACAACTGAGCTACTGAACAAGCCAAGAACATAAATACTTAAAACCTTCCCAATTTAGGGGAACTGGAGTCAAGACACTTTGCTTTAATCAGTATTCACACATTTGTTCTTAGAGAAAAATGACACATTTGTTTGACATTGATGCAAAAACTCTAACATTGGGTACTTGCAGTCTTTTGAAGGCCTTAGTTTTAGGGGCACCCATGCCACTTTCCCCATATTAGTTTTAAGATGTCCCCATCTAGTTGAACCCAATTTTGGTGAGTGAAGTTGTAACTTCATTTCTCTAGCCTTTGTAGCATTATAGCTAGCCTATAAGAAGCCAGGTCTGAGAACCCCAACCCACCTACTTCTCCTCTGTATGGAGGTAAAGAGTTTTCTTTCTAAAGCAAATGCCTCACATCCTTTCAGATGTTTAATATATTATTATGAGGTAACTTGGGTATTGATAGTGTTTTCAGAATGTACAGGATTCTAGGGAGTATAGTAATTTTGATAACTTTTATGCAGCCAAGCCAAGATAGAGATTTGGTCATCTAGATCGATAAGTCCCTAGCAATGTCTACCATAAGGCATTTGTAGTTGTGTTCAAATAGCCTGCTTGTTATAGGGGTTTTTAGTTTATGGGTTTTAAGAGGTCAATTGACTTTGAAAAAGCCGTAAGAGGCGAAACATGTTAGGGCTCTGGGATCTTTAAATGCGGTTAGCAATTTTTAAATAGCAAGGAGATTCAGGTTTTAGCATATCTTGACCATGGGTTTATATTGTTATATTAGTACTTAAAGCTGTGTACAATATCTTTCTCTACATTAAATTGAACTGATATACGGCTGCACAACACGCTTCGAAAGTGAGCGTGTTTCAAATACCTAACAATAACACACACAAGTTTAGACATTATACTTTTTTTTTCTTCATCTTTATTTTCCGTTGAAACAGAGGAACATCCATGAATCACAAACTTTGAATACAATCATGAAAATATGTTGAAGCAATACAGCAAAATATTTTCATTATAAATGCAAAAGTGAAGATTACCTTACATACTACATGTAATTCAACAACATCATTAATTAAATAAAAAAGGAGCAGCAGACAGGTGACAATATAATCTTTTGAAACTAATCAATACAGTCTTCTTCTGTTACATTTTTCCACTATAAACTTAAAATCGAGGGGGGGGGGGAGGAAGAAGAGAGAACAAGAGAGAAAAAAAAAGGGAAAACCCCCCTCACCTCTACCATTGATATTTATGCCTTCTAATCGGGCAGTTCTCCTCTAAGGTAAGATTCTTGTATGCAAATCGAGTTACAAAACGGGAAAATATATTGTTTCAGTACATTGACTGGTAAACTTTGAATAAAATGACCCCATTTTAAAAAAAATCTTTGTATCTCATTTCTGAGTCGATAGATGTATCATTGCTTGAGTACTAATTTCATGTGCATATTATTAATAAATTGTGAGAATTTTTTTAGACATTATACTTAATCCGATATCCAATAGGGAGCAGTTAACCTTATCATTTGGTGTAGTCATTATAACCAATGGTACATTGATGAATTAACATCACTTATTATTCAGGAATCGGAGTAATTGTAACGGCTTTGTATGTCCATCTTACCCAGAAAAATAAAATGGAGAGAGCACAAAAGGTATTATGTGGCACACTTCAAATAAGAGACTTAATTTATCAATTGAAACATGGACAGGGAGGACTGATGTAACTAATTTAAAATATAACTTTTATTAGTCAATGATTGAAAATAAAATTAAATCGAACAAAAAGGGTACATATAGTACACAAAGAGATATTATGGAGATACAGGAAGACCTATTGTATATATATTCATGTTTAACACATTTACGTATTGGTAAGATCCATAAAAGACCTGTTGTATATATATATATATATATATATATATATATATATATATATATATATATATATATATATATATATATATATATATATCAGTGTTTGACTGATAGTCTTTATATTGAGAATAGAATGATCTGTGATTGTTACATAGATGTATTGGTAAGATTCATAGAGTCGAATAGTCCTAAATAGGATAATACTGATATAAAGTATCACAGGACCCTACCACAGTCATACCTAACTTCCATTTCCCTATATTGAGAAATATATCCTTAAACTAACTGTAAGTCGAACTCCAAATATCCCCAGTGTATTTTTTAAAAGTAAATGATGATAAAATCATCCAAAACATACATAGGAAGAGTAAAGTTTAAAAATTGTGTTCAAGAGAGTTACACAAAGATATTTCTAACACACACTTCTGTGTAAGTAAAGGTATAAAAGTGTATACCTGAGTCAATAGTTACTGCATATAGATAAGGGTACGTATATATTTTCTAGAGGTCTAGTTTATGGGTTGTACAGCTCGCATTCAAAAGCAGCAGTGTGCAGATCGCATTCAAAAGCAGCAGTGTGCAGATGTACAGCTCGCATTCAAAAGCAGCAGTGTGCAGATGTGCAGCTCGCATTCAAAAGCAGCAGTGTGCAGATGTACAGCTCGCATTCAAAAGAAGCAGTGTGCAGATGTGCAGCTCGCATTCAAAAGCAGCAGTGTGCAGATGTACAGTTCGCATTCAAAAGCGGCAGTGTGCAGATGTACAGCTCACATTTAAAAGCAGCAGTGTGCAAATGTGCAGCTCGCATTCAAAAGCAGCAGTGTGCAAATGTGCAGCTCACATTCAAAAGCAGCAGTGTGCAGATGTACAGTTTGCATTCAAAAGCAGCAGTGTGCAGATGTACAGCTCGCATTTAAAAGCAGCAGTGTGCAAATGTGCAGCTCGCATTTAAAGCAGCAGTGTGCAGATGTACAGCTCACATTTAAAAGCAGCAGTGTGCAGATGTGCAGCTCGCATTCAAAAGCAGCAGTGTGCAGATGTGCAGCTCGCATTTAAAAGCAGCAGTGTGCAGATGTACAGCTCGCATTCAAAAGCAGCAGTGTGCAGATGTACAGCTCGCATTCAAAAGCAGCAGTGTGCAGATGTACAGCTCGCATTTAAAAGCAGCAGTGTGCAGATGTGCAGCTCGCATTCAAAAGCAGCAGTGTGCAGATGTACAGCTCGCATTCAAAAGCAGCAGTGTGCAGATGTACAGCTCGCATTTAAAAGCAGCAGTTTGCAAATGTGCAGCTCGCATTCAAAAGCAGCAGTGTGCAGATGTACAGCTTGCATTTAAAATCAGCAGTTTGCAAATGTGCAGCTTGCATTCAAAAGCAGCAGTGTGCAGATTTACAGCTCGCATTTAAAAGCAGCAGTGTGCAAATGTACAGCTCGCATTTAAAGCAGCAGTGTGCAGATGTATAGTTCGCATTCAAAAGCGGCAGTGTGCAGATGTACAGCTCGCATTTAAAAGCAGCAGTGTGCAAATGTGCAGCTCGCATTTAAAGCAGCAGTGTGCAGATGTACAGTTCGCATTCAAAAGCAGCAGTGTGCAGATGTACAGCTTGCATTTAAAATCAGCAGTTTGCAAATGTGCAGCTTGCATTCAAAAGCAGCAGTGTGCAGATGTACAGCTCGCATTCAAAAGCAGCAGTGTGCAGATGTACAGCTCGCATTCAAAAGCAGCAGTGTGCAGATGTACAGCTCGCATTTAAAAGCAGCAGTGTGCAGATGTGCAGCTCGCATTCAAAAGCAGCAGTGTGCAGATGTACAGCTCGCATTCAAAAGCAGCAGTGTGCAGATGTACAGCTCGCATTTAAAAGCAGCAGTTTGCAAATGTGCAGCTCGCATTCAAAAGCAGCAGTGTGCAGATGTACAGCTTGCATTTAAAATCAGCAGTTTGCAAATGTGCAGCTTGCATTCAAAAGCAGCAGTGTGCAGATTTACAGCTCGCATTTAAAAGCAGCAGTGTGCAAATGTACAGCTCGCATTTAAAGCAGCAGTGTGCAGATGTATAGTTCGCATTCAAAAGCGGCAGTGTGCAGATGTACAGCTCGCATTTAAAAGCAGCAGTGTGCAAATGTGCAGCTCGCATTTAAAGCAGCAGTGTGCAGATGTACAGTTCGCATTCAAAAGCAGCAGTGTGCAGATGTACAGTTCGCATTCAAAAGCAGCAGTGTGCAGATGTGCAGCTTGCATTCAAAAGCAGCAGTGTGCAGATGTACAGCTCGCATTCAAAAGCAGCAGTGTGCAGATGTACAGCTCGCATTCAAAAGCAGCAGTGTGCAGATGTGCAGCTTGCATTCAAAAGCAGCAGTGTGCAGATGTACAGTTCGCATTTAAAAGCAGCAGTGTGCAGATGTGCAGCTCGCATTTAAAAGCAGCAGTGTGCAGATGTACAGCTCACATTTAAAAGCAGCAGTGTGCAAATGTGCATCTCGCATTTAAAGCAGAAGTGTGCAGATGTACAGTTCGTATTTAAAAGCAGCAGTGTGCAGATGTACAGTTCGTATTTAAAAGCAGCAGTGTGCAGATGTACAGTTCGTATTTAAAAGCAGCAGTTTGCAGATGTACAGTTCGCATTTAAAAGCAAATGTTTGCAGATGTACAGTTCGCATTTAAAAGCAGATGTTTGCAGATGTACAGTTCGCATTTAAAAGCAGCAGTGTGCAGATGTGCAGCTCGCATTTAAAAGCAGAAGTGTGCAGATGTACAGCTCGCATTCAAAAGCAGCAGTGTGCAGATGTGCAGCTCGCATTTAAAAGCAGCAGTGTGCAGATGTGCAGCTCGCATTTAAAAGCAGCAGTGTGCAGATGTGCAGCTCGCATTTAAAAGCAGCAGTGTGCAGATGTGCAGCTCGCATTTAAAAGCAGCAGTGTGCAGATGTACATTTCGTATTTAAAAGCAGCAGTTTGCAGATGTACAGTTCGCATTTAAAAGCAGCAGTTTGCAGATGTGCAGCTCACATTCAAAAGCAGCAGTGTGCAAATGTCCAACAGCTGTTCTTATGTTTGGGACATCTTCTGCTGTTTATTCAACGTCCAGTGAAGAAGCCTATAGAGCAGTGGTGGATGTGTTGCTCAGTATTTATGTTTTCAAATGGCTGTTTCTATTTTTTTGGTTAAAATATTTAAACCAACATTTAACACTCTTTCCTTTCAACTGCAATAGTAATTACTCATTGTGCTCATGCTGCAAATCATTTCTGGTTCTGGTTGCAATCCAAAATACCGCTTTCTCATTTAATGCTTTAGAAAAACACCTTGTACTTACAAAAACATAATTTATGTAAGAACTTACCTGATAAATTAATTTCTTTCATATTGGCAAGAGTCCATGAGCTAGTATATGGGATATACAATCCTACCAGGAGGGGCAAAGTTTCCCAAACCTCAAAATGCCTATAAATACACCCCTCACCACACCCACAATTCAGTTTAACGAATAGCCAAGCAGTGGGGTGATAAAGAAAGGAGTAGAAAGCATCAACAAAAGGAAATTTGGAAATAATTGTGCTTTATACAAAAAAAATCATAACCACCATAAAAAGGGTGGGCCTCATGGACTCTTGCCAATATGAAAGAAATGAATTTATCAGGTAAGTTCTTACATAAATTATGTTTTCTTTCATGTAATTGGCAAGAGTCCATGAGCTAGTGACATATGGGATATCAATACCCAAGATGTGGAGTCTTCCACTCAAGAGTCACTAGAGAGGGAGGGAATAAAAATAAAAACAGCCATATTCTGCTGAAAACATTAGTCCACAACCCAAAAAAAAAGTTTATTTCATATTTGAAAGAAAAAAACTTAAATCAAAAGCAGAAGAATCAAACAGCTGCCTGAAGAACTTTTCTACCAAAAACTGCTTCCGAAGAAGCAAATACATCAAAATGGTAGAATTTAGTAAATGTATGCAAAGAGGACCAAGTTGCTGCTTTGCAAATCTGATCAACTGAAGCTTTATTCTTAAAAGCCCATGAAGTGGAGACTGATCTAGTAGAATGAGCTGTAATTCTCTGAGGCGGCGTTTGACCCGACTCCAAATAAGCTTGATGAATCAAAAGTTTCAACCAAGAAGCCAAGGAAATAGCAGAAGCTTTCTGACCTTTCCTAGGACCAGAAAACAAAACAAATAGACTGGAAGTCTTCCTAAAATTTTTAGTAGCTTCCACATAATATTTCAAAGCTCTTACCACATCCAAAGAATGTAAGGATCTCTCCAAAGAATTCTTAGGATTAGGACATAAAGAAGGAACAATAATTTCTCTACTAATGTTGTTAGAATTCACAACCTTAGGTAAAAATTGAAAAGAAGTCAGCAAAACTGCCTTATCCTGATGAAAAATCAGAAAAGGAGACTCACAAGAAAGAGCAGATAGCTCAGAAACTCTTCTAGCAGAAGAGATAGCCAAAAGGAACAACACTTTCCAGGAAAGTAGTTTAGTGTCCAAAGAATGCATAGGCTCAAATGGAGGAGCCTGTAACGCCTTCAGAACCAAAGTAAGACTCCAAGGAGGAGAGATTGATTTAATGACAGGCTTAATACAAACTAAAGCCTGTACAAAACAGTGAATATCAGGAAGTATAGCAATCTTTCTGTGAAATAAGACAGAAAGAGCGGACATTTGTCCTTTCAAGGAACTTGCAGACAAACCCTTATCCAAACCATCCTGAAGGAACTGTAAAATTCTAGGAATTCTAAAAGAATGCCAGGAGAATTTATGAGAAGAACACCATGAAATGTAAGTCTTCCAAACTCTATAATAAATCTTTCTAGAGACAGATTTACGAGCTTGTAACATAGTATTAATCACTGAGTCAGAGAAACCTCTATGACGTAGAACTAAACGTTCAATTTCCATACCTTCAAATTTAATGATTTGAGATCCTGATGGAAAAATGGACCTTGAGATAGTAGGTCCGGCCGTAACGGAAGTGGCCAAGGCGGGCAACTGGACATTCGCACCAGATCCGCATACCAAAACCTGTGTGGCCATGCTGGAGCCACCAGCAACACAGAAGACTGTTCCATGATGATTTTGGAGATCACTCTTGGAAGAAGAACTAGAGGCGGGAAGATGTAAGCAGGATGATAACACCAAGGAAGTGTCAGTGCATCCACTGCTTCCGCCTGAACATCCCTGGACCTGGCCAGGTATCTGGGAAGTTTCTTGTTTAGATGAGAGGCCATGAGATCTATCTCTGGAAGACCCCACATCTGAACAATCTGAGAAAACACATCTGGATGGAGAGACCACTCCCCTGGATGTAAAGTCTGGCGGCTGAGATAATCCGCCTCCCAATTGTCTACACCTGGGATATGCACCATAGAGATTAGACAGGAGCTGGATTCCATCCAAGCAAGTATCCGAGATACTTCTTTCATAGCTTGGGGACTGTGAGTCCCACCCTGATGATTGACATAAGCCACGGTTGTGATATTGTCTGTCTGAAAACAAATGAATGGTTCTCTCTTTAGCAGAGGCCAAGACTGAAGAGCCCTGAGAATTGCACGGAGTTCTAAAATATTTATTGGTAATCTCGCCTCTTGAGATTTCCAAACCCCTTGTGCTGTCAAAGCTCCCCAAACAGCTCCCCAACCTGAAAGACTTGCATCTGTTGAGATCACAGTCCAGGTTGGCTGAACAAAAGAGGCCCCTTGAACCAAACGATGGTGATCTATCCACCATGTCAGAGAGTGTCGTACATTGGGATTCAAGGATATTAATTGTGATATCTTTGTATAATCCCTGCACCATTAATTCAGCATGCAAAGCCATAGAGGTCTCATATGAAAACGAGCAAAGGGGATCGCGTCCGATGCTGCAGTCATGAGACCTAAAACTTCCATGCACATAGCCACTGAAGGGAATGACTGAGACTGAAGGTGCCGCCATGCTGCGACCAATTTTAAACATCTCTTGTCTGTTAGAGACAGCGTCATGGACACTGAATCTATCTGGAAACCTAAAAAGGTGACCCTTGTCTGAGGAATCAAGAAACTTTTTGGTAAATTGATCCTCCAACCATGTTTCCAAAGAAACAACACTAGTTGATTTGTGTGAGATTCTGCAGTATGTAAAGACTGAGCTAGTACCAAGATATCGTCCAAATAAGGAAACACCGCAATACCCTGTTCTCTGATTACAGATAGTAGGGCACCCAGAACTTTTGAAAAGATTCTTGGAGCTGTTGCTAGGCCAAATGGAAGAGCAACAAATTGGTAATGCTTGTCTAGAAAAGAGAATCTCAGAAACTGATAGTGTTCTGAATGAATCGGAATATGAAGGTATGCATCCTGCAAGTCTATAGTGAATGTATAATGTCCTTGCTGAACAAAAGGCAGAATAGTCCTTATAGTCACCATCTTGAAAGTTCGTACTCTTACATAACGATTCAAAATTTTCAGATCCAGAACTGGTCTGAACAATTTTTATTTCTTTGGTACAATGAATAGGTTTGAATAAAACCACAAACCTTGTTCCTGAAGAGGAACTGGCATTATTACCCCTGAAGACTCCAGGTCTGAAACACACTTCAGAAAAGCCTGAGCTTTTACTGGATTTACAGGGATGTGTGAGAGAAAAATCTTCTCACAGGAGGTCTTACTTTGAATCCTATTTGATACCCTTGAGAGACAATGCACTGAATCCAATGATTTTGGACTGATTTTATCCAAAAACCCTTGAATAACCTTAATCTGCCCCCTACCAGCTGAGCTGGAATGAGGGCCGCACCTTCATGCGGACTTAGGGGCAGACTTGTGTTTCCTAAATGGCTTAGATTTATTCCAATTTGAGGAAGGCTTCCAACTGGAAGCAGATTCCTTGGGAGGAGGATTGAGTTTTTGTTCCTTATTCTGACGAAAGGAACGAAAACGGTTAGAAGCCTTAGATTTACCCTTAGGTTTTTTTATCCTGAGGCAAAAAAACTCCTTTTCCTCCAGTGATAGTTGAAATAATAGAATCCAACTGAGAACCAAATAAATTATTACCTTGGAAAGAAAGAGATAGTAATCTAGATTTAGATGTCATATCAGCATTCCAAGATTTAAGCCACAAAGCTCTTCTAGCTAATACAGCTAAAGACATGGATCTAACATCAATTTTGATGATATCAAAAATGGCATCACAAATAAAATGATTAGCATGTTGCAGTAAGCGAACAATGCTAGATATGTCAAAATCCAATTATGCTAAATTTTCCAACCAGAAAGTTGATGCAGCCGCAACATCACCCAAAGAAATAGCAGGTCTGAGAAGATGACCTGAATATAAATAGGCCTTCCTTAGATAAGATTCAAGCTTCCTATCTAAAGGATCCTTAAAGGAAGTGCTATCTTCCATAGGAATAGTGGTACGTTTAGCAAGAGTAGAAATAGCCCCATCAACTTTGGGGATCTTTTCCCAAAACTCTATAGATTTTGCTGGTAAAGGATACAATCTCTTAAACCTTGAAGAAGGAATAAAGGAAGTACCTGGCTTATTCCATTCCCTAGAAATCATATCAGAAATAGCCTCGGGAATGGGAAAAACACCTGGGAAAAGCACAGGAGGTTTAAAAACAGCATTTAAACGTTTATTAGACTGAACGTCAATAGGACTGGTTACCTCAATATCCAAAGTAATTAACACTTCTTTTAATAAAGAACGCATATACTCTATTTTAAAGAAATAAGTAGATTTGTCAGTGTCAATATCTGAGGAAGGATCTTCTGTTTCAGATAGATCCTCATCAGAAGAGGATGAATTATTATGTTGTTGGTCATTTGAAATTTCATCAGCTAAATGAGAAGTTTTAAAAGACCTTTTACGTTTATTAGAAGGTGGAAATGCAGACAAAGCCTTCATAATAGAATCAGAAACAAATTCTTTAAAATTTACAGGTATATCATGCACATTAGAAGTTGAAGGAACTGCAACTGGCAATGTACTATTACTGATGGATACACTATCTGCATGTGAAAGTTTATCATGACAACTATTACAAATGATATTCGGTGGAATCATTTCTACAATTTTACAACAAATGCACTTAGCTTTGGTAGAACCGATGTCAGGCAGCAATGTTCCAGCAGAAACTTCAGAGACAGGATCAGATTGGGAGATCTTGCTCAATGTAAGAGAAAAAACAACATATAAAGCAAAATTATCTATTTCCTTAAATGACAGTTTCAGGAATGGGAAAAAATGCAAAAGCATAGGCCTCTTGATAGAGAAGAAAGCAGGAGGCAAACATCAATGGGGTATTGAAAAATTTGGCGCCAAGTATGACGCACAACGTAACGTAAACTTTTTTGGTGCCAAAAATGACCGGAAATGACACACTTGCGTCAATAATGACGCCGCCGTGTGAAAGGTCTCGGCGTCACGTGTGACGCTGGAAATGACGAAGTTGCGTCATAAACGTATCTTTTCATGCCAAAAAAAGTTTGAGCCAAAAATGACGCAATAAAGTCTAGCATTTGACGCACCCGCGGGCCTAACACCCGCAATTGCAAAAAAGTAGTCAAATTGAAAAAAATACTAAACCCCAGGTAAGAAATAAAATTCTTAAAGTGTTTATATTCCCAAATATGAAACTGACAGTCTGCAGAAGGAAATACATGAACCTGACTCATGGCAAATATAAGTACAATACATATATTTAGAACTTTATATAATTGCAAAAAGTGCCAAACCATAGCTGAGAGTGTCTTAAGTAATAAAAACATACTTACCAAAAGACACTCATCCACATATAGCAGATAGCCAAACCAGTAATAAAACAGTTATTAGTAGAGGTAATGGTAAACTGAGAGTATATCGTCGATCTGAAAAGGGAGGTAGGAGATGAATCTCTACGACCGATAACAGAGAACCCATGAAATAGACCCCCGTTAGTGAAATCATCGTATTCAAAAAGTGATACTCCCTTCACGTCCCTCTGACATTCGCTGTACTCTGAGAGGAATCGGGCTTCAACAATGCTGAGAAGCGCATATCAACGTAGAAATCTTAGCACAAACTTAATTCACCACCTCCATAGGAGGCAAAGTTTGTAAAACTGAATTGTGGGTGTGGTGAGGGGTGTATTTATAGGCATTTTGAGGTTTGGGAAATTTTGCCCCTCCTGGTAGGATTGTATATCCCATATGTCACTAGCTCGTGGACTCTTGCCAATTACATGAAAGAAATATTTCTGTTTTGTTGCTTTAGAATAGCATATCGGCCAAGTCTTACCATTTTTAAAACAAATTAACATCCTTTTTACTGCAATTATTTTTCAATAACCAAACTCCACTCACCATTTGCTTTATATGGAAGTGTCAATCTGGGCTTCAGTCTACAGACAACAAAGCTAGTTACTGTCATAATGTTAGTATAAAATGAGTGCCACTGCCTGCGGCCATATTCAGCATTGGTAAAACTAATGCCTAATTACGAATGCGCATGCCTAAAATGCATTGTTTTGCAGTTGTTTTCTGATAAATCAAATTAAAGACATATATGTAGCAGAGTTAGCCTTCAGAAATACTGAGAATTACAAATTGCTCAATTTCCAGAGCTATTAGGAAAAGGAGGCAAAATAAATATAAACTATATTCCAAATTGTATGCATAGCTAAAAATCTCAAGCTGCGTACTATCCCTTTTTAAAGGGACACTGAACCCAAATTTTTTCTTTCATGATTCAGATAGAGCATGAAATATTAAGCAACTTTCTAATTTACTCCTATTATCAAATGTTCTTTATTCTCTTGGTATCTTTATTTGAAATGTAAGAATGTAAGTTTAGATGCCGGCCCAATTTTGGTGAACAACCTAGGTTGTCCTTGCCGATTGGTGGATAAATTCATCCACCAATCAAAAAATGCTGTCCAGAGTCTGAACCAACAAAAAAAGCTTAGATGCCTTCTTTTTCAAATAAAGATAGCAAGAGAATGAAGAAACATTAATAGGAGTAAATGAGAAAGTTGCTTAAAATCGCATTCTCTATCTGAATCACGAAAGAAAAAATTTGGATTTAGTGTCCCTTTAACTCTTGCTGTTGTAGCAAATACCAATTAAAATGCTAAAGAAAGCAGGTGAATTAAGGCTTAATACAAAACATTTTGGGGAATGTTTAAAGATAGAGAATATGCATGTGCATGCAAGCGTATAGCAAACTAAACTAATTACATAAATGAAAAGCCCCATTAACTGAGCAGAACTTTCACCCTCAAGCATTATCTGGAACTGACACTGCTGCCTGGAGGACTTTCCTACCAAAAGCCGCTTCAGAAGAAGCAAAACATCAGAATGGTAGAATTTAGTAAAGGTTTGTAAGGATGACCATGTTGCTGCCTTGCAAATTTGTTCCCTATAAAACCTTGTGTTTGAAAGCCCAGGAAGTGGAAACTGATCTAATAGAATGGGCTGTAAATGCATATTGGGGGATAATGTACCTCCTCCAAGTAAGCCTTCTGAATCAAGAGTTTTAGCCAAGTAGTGCATAGGCTCAAAGGAAGAAATCTGCAAAACTTGTAGAAGCAAACTAAGGTTCCATAAGAGGAGAAATCTGTTTTTATCACTGGTCTTATCCTAAACTAAAGTTTGAACAAAGTTTAGAATGTCAGGAAGTTTAGCAATTTTCATGAGGAATAAAAATGGAAAATGCTAAAATCTGATGTATTAAAGAGATAGCAGATAAACCATTATCCCATCTATTGAGGAATTTTAGGAATTCTGAAGGAATGCCAACTAAAACCTTAATTTTCACATAAAAACTTTCCAAATATTGTGACAGATTATTCTTGTAACAAGCTTTTGGGCCTGAATGAAGGTGTCAACTACAGCATCAACAAAGCCTTTGTTTTAACCCCTTAATGATCATGATGTACCCTGTAGAAAGCTGGTCGTTAAGGGTTTTTTTTGGTTATAATTGTGTGGGTCCCACCGACAAGCAGCAGGACAACGCTATTATACCCATCTCCAAGCCTTCAAGTTAAGAAACTTTAAATCTTGATGCTAAAATGGGCTTTAAGACAGTAGGTCTTGTCTATGTGGAAGAGACCAAGAAGTACAACTTTACCAAATCTATAAACTATGTTCTGTGTGGCCAAACTGGAGCAATAAAAATTACCAATGTGAGCTCTTGTTTGATTCGAGCAGTTGGAGGAAATATGTAAGCATGACGAAAAGACCAAGGAGCTGCTAGGATTATCTACAAACTCCTGTCTGTGGATCCCTGGATCTGGGAAGAGAATATTCTCTGCCCAATTGAAATTTGAGAAACCTCCATCTCTAGGGAACTGTGAGTTCCCCCTTTATGATTGATATAGACCACTGTTGTGTCATTGTCTTATTGAAAATGCAGATAAGTCTCTTCTTTCAGAAGAGGCCAGCTCTGAAGGGATCTAAAGATAGCATAGAGTTTTAAGATATTTATTGGTAACCTTGCCTCCTAAGAAGACCAACCTCCTTGTGCTTTCCTGGACCCCCATACTGCACCTCAAACTGAGAGACTGGCTTCTGTTAAAATTATTGTCCAAGTTGGATGGATAAAAGATGCAAATTGACTGTTGATCTATCCACCAGGATAGAGATTGTTTTGTTGTGGAATCCAAAAGTATCCTTTGTGAAAGCTGAGTGTAGTTTTTGCACCATTGGCTTAGCATGCAATGTTGAAGTGGTCTCATGTGCAATCACATCTAAGGCTACTGTAGGGTTGAAAATTGACTGAAGTCGGGGGGAGGAGCCAACCTCCATTGAGACAAGTCGTACTTTCATAGAGCTCCTGACATATTTCTTATTTTTAAGGGATTTACTGCCTATTTTCTCCAGTTTTCACTCTATCCAGGGTGTGTAAGTGGAGGTTTCACCTGTTACTACCTCTGGACAGCAGTATAGTGGTTTTTGTCCTACCTTTAGTGCCCCGGGCTCTCTAACTCTCGCTGGCCTAGAATGTGTGAAGATACAGCAGCCTCCATTTTGAGCCAGTTGCATGGTCTAATTGATCGATATGGTGAAGCTCTTTTGACCTCTTTGGCTGACCCTTGCAAGTCTACCGCCAGACACCCCGACTCTCTACCCACCCTGACTGCCCACAAGAGGGAATGAGATGGCACAGAACGCATATTGGAACATGAGCAGCCGCCATCTTCCCTCCTAAGACCACTTCACTCTCGCTTACAAAGCACTGCTGCGAGGGCCGGGGAGATCACTCGGCTGGATTCCGGCAGAGATTTGAAGGCCGCTGCTGACACGGATGATTCCCAGCTAGATGCGCTTCATGAAACCTCCAGAGAAACTCCGCTGGCAGATGCGCTGCGGTGCAGCAGCGGTTGGACGCAGGCACAGGGACCGCGCAAGACCCCCAAATTCCTATTGGCATCTGGGTACCCACTGGAGAGGTATGGTTTACATAACATACTTATTACAGAGGCAGATGGATTCAGAGCCCATGCCTTATGTGTGACCGGTGATTTTCAATACGGAAGGGACGCTGTCAACTGGTGTACATCATTGAGCCTCACGCTAAAGGTCCAGAGCACTCCCGGTGACCTGAGAAGAGGCATCGGCTAATCTGGGGCTCTCCATGAATATGCTGGCAGCTCTTGATCTGCAACATATAAGGAAACTGTTTTGAGTCTGAACATTTACCCGCACACTAACTAGTGGGACTGCTTACCATGCTAATACATATATTAAGCCACAAGAAAAACTTTCTGCACAAATACTAGGGGCTTGATTTATTTTCTGATACTGCTACAATCTCACTCTTATGTGTATAGCTCCTTTATCAGGGCTTGTGGCTTATTGGTTTCCCACATGTTATGCCACACTGAGGGACTTGGTCAGTGGTATGTTTTTCCTCCTGATATGTACGCAACGGACATATACCCATGGTCTCCGCAAGTGCCCGTGCTGTCAGCGGCCGAGATAGCACGGCACACTTTACTAAGGTTTTAAATAATATGTTTGTTGGGTATGTTATAGAGTTATTGGGATTTGGTTAGTCCCCCCTCTACTTTGTTAATTAATTATGTGTTCCCTAGTTTTATCCATATGCAATCAACACTTCTGCTTCTAGTTACAAGTATTTCCTGATTAGCCCCCTTCTGAGAAATCATATGTAAATAGACCTTGGACGCTGGCTCCCTAGGTTTTGGTGTTTGGCCCATGTCTAGCCATGTGCTCAGAGTAACAGGCTCTCTAGAGAGGCACTTTATTTATTTTTATAACTAAACTCCCAGGCTGTTGCTTATTACCCCCTTGAACATGTATACAGGAGTGCTGTAGGCACGCCATCTATTTAGGCTTATCATATGCACAGCTTTCAATCACAATAGGATGATCTGGTTTCCAATGCAGGCTGGACCTGCCCTAGCACTTCGTTGAACAGCCTCTCTCCCTAAAATATTACCATGGAATAGTATTGCCCCCCATATAAGTGTCACCTTGGACTCTCAGGTCCTCCTATGCATGCTTCAGGCTTAGTGAAACAACACGGGACCGGTACTCGAGCTATAAATTTCTACACAATAGGTCTGCCCCACAATATAGCTAAGTTCCTATACCTTGGCACCCCAGTAGGCACATAATAGCCCAAATACCTTAGACGTCTCGGAGGCTGGCCCTAGAGACATCTGTCCGCCTTTAACAGTTATGCCTATTGGCAATAAATGTATATACTAACCCGTGTTGGTGCAATGAATAATATAATACGCTATAATAATATGACCTAAGTTTTCAGATATGGAGAATCGTATAAGCACAAGACCGCACACTATAGCCTAAGCCCACGAGTAACTGACTAGCAGCTACGGCGCTCTCTCTAATGTAACGTGCTTATTTTAGGTCAGGACACAGCAGCTTATATTGCATTCTTTAGAAATGTACAGTTCTTGGATTCATCTTGGTTGACACACCCATATTTCCACCTCCTCCCCTCCCACATTTATACATTTATACATTTTGCCTGTCACCTCCATATTACCACCTCCTCCCCCCCCCCAGACATAAAAAAACTCCCCCCTCCCCCCCAGACATAACATAATGTACCCTCTACACTAAGAGGGACAATTATGCGGCTTTTCTTGTCTATGCTGCACCTTACCCAATTCCCCTATAAGTACAGAATCTCTTGTAACATTCATACATATATTACCGTATTACACATGCAAGAGAATGTATTTGTTATAAAAAGAGGTTCTAGCTCTGTTTTGTACATTAGTATACTTGCTGTTCTTAATTTCTTTCTGTTTAGTTAATCTCGTGATATAGCGGCCAGTATAGTGCTATTTCTATTATCTGATGTACATGTGAATATTTTTGAACCTCTTTAATCCATATCGTACCCATACTATTCCCATCATAAGTACACCCCGCTACATAGCTGTCTACTACTATGTTTATTTTTCCCGTCCAGTCTAGCAGGATAGCTCGATTGCATAACAGTTCTTTCTATATTATTCACAGCTACTACTGTAAATTTTGAATTTATTGCAACGTACTTATGTTTTCTTGTTGCTAAATGTTATAAAAATTAGGTTCATGGTTGAGATCCATAGGTGGTCTCATGTTTATAAAGTCCTTCTCTAGCTTTATTACTACCTTTTACCTATAGAGGTCCAAAAGCGACCTATGGTGTCATTTAGAAGGTTTCCAGAAGATTGGCATCCTATTATTATTATGTCTTCATAATATGTAAAATGTTGGCTTTATATTCTTCATCCTTTCAGTTAACTGCTTATGCCTTTTGTAACTCTGAAGTCTTATTGCATGTGATGAAAGACTTGCTTTTGCGACCCTGTATGCCTTTGAATGAACCTCATATAAAAATATTATTAAAAAAAAAAAAAAGAAAAAGAAAATTGACTGAAGTCTTGCAAATAATGTCTTTTTGCTTTCCTTTGATTTGTTAAATACAGTCTCATTGATAATGATTCTATAGTGACTCATAGAAAAGAGACACTGGTCTGAGGACTTATTTTAAAGGTTATTGAACTATGGAGGTTCCCAGAACCTTTGTAAAAATTCTAGAAGCAGTAGGACCAAATGGTAGAGCAACAAACAAAAAATGTTTTTCCTGAAATAAATATTTCAGGAATCAGAGATGGTTTTTGTGGATAGGAATATGCCTCCTTCAAATATATTGTGGACATATATTATCATGCTGAACAATGTGTAAAATAGTCTTAAATGTTTCCATTTTGAAGGTAGGAATCTTGAGAAACTTGTTAAAAGTTTTAAATCTAGAATAGGCCTGACATTTCCCTCTTTTATGGGAACAATAAACATGTTGCAATAAAAACCTTGGGCTTGTTCTGATATAGGAACTGGAAATATCACTCCCATATGTTCTAAATCCAAACACAAAAGAAAAAAGCTTGAGCTTTTACAGCAGGGGTCAGCAACCTCAATATCCCACCTGTTTTGGAACTACATTTCCCATGATACTCAGCTAGCCTAGAGTGTCTGAGCATCATGGGAAATCTAGTTCCAAATCATCTGGGGTGCCAAAGTTGCTGAGCCCTGCTTTATAGGCTCCCTTGGAACATGGGACTGAAAAAACCTTCTCCCAGCAGGTCTTGATCTGAAACCTATTCTGTATCCATGAAAAACTATGGTTAGAACCCAAGGATCTTGAACAGAGACCAGGCCTTCCAAAAAAAAAAAAAAAAAAAAAGGAATCGATCTGGGATTGCTCCTTCATTCTCACCTTGTACCGAAAGAAGACTTTTTTGACTGTTTGACTTTGCACCAATTGGGGTTGGACCTCCAGGAGAATCTGGAAGAATGGTTTTGTAAAGGAGGACGACGACCTTAGGTTCCTAGATTGACAAAATGAATGAAAGCGACTAGTAAATCTGTTCTTTCCAGAGAGAGAAAATCTCCTTTACCTCTAGTCACAGTAGACATTAGGGGGTGTCTAAACCAGGATTAAACAGATAAAAGAAAATCTTAAAAAGGAAGAGATAAGGGGGCGGAGCTAACTGCCAACAGAAGCAGACATGCTTTTAAGCCCTTTCTTTAAGGCCATCTAAGGGCAAACTTGCCAGACATAGCTTGGGGAAAGTAGCCCTACACCGCTAAGTGTAAAAATCAGAGCTTTGCAGTCATTTTTGGATCTCGGCTTAAACTCGGCTTCAACCCAGCTGTACAGAAGTTGCCTGCACTTGCTCCGGAGGGTCGGGGATCCGCTCCGGAGCAGAAGACTGACACTGGACACTGGACTATAGGTCAGGAGGTCAAACAGCCACCCACAGTTTGGATCGGGGACTCTGAGGCAATATCCAGCCCTACTCAGTTTGAGAAAATCCTCAAGCGGATAGCCCCACAGGACCGTACAGACTAATATCGCCCACGACCCTAGAGACACAAGACGGACTTACCCCACTTCTGGCAAGCTCTGCGTGTTGGCCCGGCATATCGTGGCCCCTAATACCTCTGAAGGTTTTGGCGCAAAGTTCCGCTATCTTGCCTGGGGCCTCATTCTCTCTCTGAGTGCCGCGGCCAATTAGTTGAGGGGTTGAAGGGACAGCTCACCGGTCCACCAGTCACTTTACTCTCAGGGGGAACCGGTGAGACACAAACCAGCTCACTGCTCCCAAGTCTCAGCCCACGCTTGCCGGAGGTCACAGAAGTATGACCCATGTGGCTGCATCCAGAGCGGAGGTCTCCGCATCAGGCCAGAGGTAAGGTGGGCCCAGGGAGGAGGGTGTTTCAGCGGAGAGGCGCACAACCCGACGATTACGTGTGAGGGACACGTATACCACTTGGGCCTTTTATGTTCCACCCGGGGCCTTATAGTCTCTAAACACAAATATATAATAAGCCTGCCTATAAGACATACTGAGGCCAAAGCTGCTTAGATCCCAGACGGTCTCTCGTTGGGATTGTTGGGTCTATACAGCCTAAACCTTTCTTTCACATAGCCTTAGGGGTCATTCAGTCCCCCCTTAAAGACCTTAACCACTGCCATCTGAGACACATCAAATAGGCTGGTATTAAACCTGGAGGGAAGGCCAACAACCTAGCAAAAGCACTCCCAGAGATACACCTCCTATTTACTGCCCCTGGGGTATCAGACAACACAACCTTTTTGGGGGTCAAAGGACTTTTACTGCTAACGGACCCAGCCATCCACAGGCCTGAACAGGCCCGACTCAAGGCTCCAACTACTTCCAAGTAGAACCCCCTTGCTAGGCCCTGGTCCCACTCTCCTCCCTTTCCCACCTGCTCTCTCAGGTGGGTCATACCCCAAACCCCTTCTCCAGCATCGTCAATAGGAGACAATTCCCCTGGGGGGTGGGCCTCGGCCCAATAATTTCATAATGCTTGTTTAAAAGTTTAGAGACTGAAGGGAGGGGCCTAGATACTTCACATGCCCTCGTAGGGGTTTAGGGATTCACTCAGGTGACAAACAAGTCACTCCTTCAGAGCCGCCAGTGATACCCATATGTCCTAGCGTGAGGAAGCCTGGCCCTTGATGGAGGTCACAGGAGATACACATTCATATTAGAGGCCTAACCACCATAACACTTTTCAGAAGTTTTAGAAGCTGCATCATGGCCCAACCTCAAAGACGAAAATCAAAGTCTCAAAAGCCCCCCAAAAAACTGTCTTAGATCATTTTCATCCAGCTTCCTCACTACAGCAGGACCCCTCAGAAGACAAAATGTCTGACTCTAATACCACATATGAGTCCCTGCTGGGAACTGCCTTAGGAAATGTCCGTAATAAGAACAGATCATCCTCCGATGACTCTCCGCCCCTAATTGATACTATTATGTCTTTATTAGCAGGGCATCATGAGTCCCTATCGAAGAAATTTGAGAGATCCCATGCAGACCTAAAGAGAGACATAGCCTCAATTGGTGAAAGGACTGATGCTTTAGAGCGTAAACAGGAAGACCTAATAATTGACCACGCTAACCTCCTCTCTTATTCTGAAAATTTGGCTATCCAGATCTCTTCTCTGGAAGCTAAGCTTGCGGACCAGGAAGACAGGTCCAGAAGGAATAACTTGCGAATCAGAGGAGTTCCAGAATCTGTCTCTCCTCAGGAACTGGAGAATTATCTGAAGGAACTATTTAAAGTAATGATCCCAGAGGCTAAAGAATCCGACCTACTGATGGATAGAGCCCATAGAGTGGCGTGTACGCGCTCTCTAGCTTCGTATAAACCAAGGGATGTAGTAGGCAGACTACATTACTTCACATTCAAAAACCAACTCATTAATGTAGACATGAGGTCTAAAACTCTCCCCGAAAAAATTGAACAAATATTCCCTGACCTCTCAGCACACACGCTATACCTACGTAGAACCTTCACGAACTACACCAAAATTCTTCGTGCCCAGGGCATCAGATACCGGTGGGGATTCCCGGTTAAACTACTTGTCACTAAGGACAATCATCAGTTTACGATCAATACTCCTGAAGATGCTCGGCTCCTCTTGAGAAAATGGGGACTTCTTCTGGAGACTCAGGAAGATCAGGAATCTCCTCCTTCAAGGCCACCTCCCCTTAGAGCTGTTGCTCCAGAATGGAAACCACTACCCCGTAGACCTATACAGTCTACTAGATTGCAGTCTGACACTCGACACAATCCTCCATGATTGAGGATGTCTGGCAACTGGACTTCCCCTAGAGGGTCTAATCAAGTCTAGGGGATCTCTGAATAGAATCCAGGCTCAGGACCTTCACAAAGCTTTATACTTGTCTACAGTATCCTTTATAACTTACTCTTCCCAATGAGGGAGAAACCTTGGGGCAAACTTGCTTACCTGTCTGACAGGATGTTTAATGTTTTCAAATGTTTATAGTTTACTGGTTAACAACTTCTTTATACACTAAGGGGTCTAATGTATATTGAAAAATGGGCAAGGCTCCAAAGGGGTGCGTGGGACTGGATGTTATAACTGGGTTTATTGTACTAACACATTTTTTCTTCCTACAGGTTATTACCTTATATGTTTTCATAGTTCTACTTAAACTTTTGAATTTTATATCCCTTGGTTGATTAATATGTTGTTTCCCAAACATATTAGTGTCATGTGAACTAGCTGTTATACTTGTACTTACTACCTTATCCCCAGCCCATATGACCACGCGCGCATATAGTCAGATCCCCAAAGACTGAGAGAAACCATTAGGAGATAGACTAGGAGACCTTTTAGACTAACGCAGATTTTACGCTGCTTCCTTTACGATTCCTAATGCTGGACCTCACTCTCTCCCATAACTTTAGGACCCTTAGTAGGTAACACTGTAGGAACCCCTAGACCTGTTTTTGTCGCCCTGTCTCTCCCTTGAAATCTTTTGCTATGGAGACATACCTCAGAATCAAAAGGAACAGTACTGACTCCAGCCCACCCTGATAACCTCATCTAGTATAAAGAACTCACCTGAATCCATTTAGGTCTAGCAGCCTGAGTGCTCACCTTCCCTTTGATGTAGGCCCCTCCCGTACTTTTCCTACTCCCCCCCCATTTTATAGGCACTGAGAAAGTGCCTATACTAGAGTAACTCTGGACCTCCATATATGGAGGCCTCAGAGAAGCCATGGAAACACAACAAGAAACAGCAAAATATGATATTTTCTTCTTTTCCAATCTTTCTTCTATCTCTCCCTCTCACTGCTTTGTTCCCCTACCCCTTTTTTCTCCCCCCCCCCCCTGCAGCAGGTCTACAAATGAGATTTTACCTCCTTGTCCCAACAGACCTCTTATGACTGAGCTGACATTCTCCACCCTGAATGCCAAGGGACTAAATACACCCACGAAACTGAGTCTGCTGGTAAGACAACTTAAAAAACAAAGTAGGGATTGCCTACATCCAAGAGACGCACTGGACTGATCACTCCCCTCACACCATTAGATCTACTCTGTACCCAACATGTGAGACTGCTTCATACACTAACAAAAAAAGGGGAGTAGCCATTCTCATAAGACAGGATGTCAAATATACCCCCATAACGATAGAAAGGGACCCAGAGGGTAGATTCCTGATAGTTGTGTGCACTCTAAACGATTCCATGTTCACCCTGGTCAACGTCTATGCCCCTAATACCCAGCAGTCATCATTCTTGGGAAAGCTGCTAGAGAGAGTCGATCAGTTAAAGCGAGGGTCTGTACTCCTGGGAGGTGACTTTAATGCCACATAGTAATGAAAGATGAGTGAGGAGCGCCAAAGGATATGTATGATATATTTATGTTTTAAAATGAAGAAAAGGTTTACAATTGGTACATATTGGATATATAGTTCAATATGTAGAGATAAAGGACAATAAAATCACAATGAATAAAACTATGATAAAAAAAAAACTCTAAGGTGCACCTTAAAAAATTGAAGGAAAAATTTATGTCTCTAGTGCCTGTTGTATAGTGATAAGAAGTCACATCAAAGTGGTATCCGTATATTTGCGTGTTCCAATGTTGTTGTACTCCAGTGTGTGATGGTGAAAAATTCAAAACTTAAAATCCCAAAAATAGGGGGAACTTCCGGGAGGCGGCCATGATAGGTCGCACATTACCATTCTGTTCCAGTCTTTTCAACATTCTCATTTAAAACAACTTTTCAGACGGCTCATCTAGTTGTTACCCAGCCTGATTTTCAAAGCACTAGAGATCCCGCATCAGATGAACCTAAAAATTCCGAGTTGGATGTGACTTTGAGCACCCGGAACACACTTTAAGGCGGAGGCCTTACATCTACCCCCCGGCGAGGAGTACTCGTCATTAACCAGCACATAGTGCTGAATGCAAAGCACCAGGAACAGTCCTAACGCAACATACTTTGCAGTTCATTACTTTTACCACTCTGAGTACCTGTCTAACGATCCCTACTTTGCCATGGAGAATGCTTTACATATCCTGGAGGCAATTCGATGCTTGCTCGCAGACCACAAAGCCGCTTTTGACAGGACTCTGTGCATGGCGCTCAATAATGGGTACAGCTACATCTCCCGACCAACGATCCAGCCTAAATCTGCGCAGGCAGTATATGAAGATGGCAGCGCTTCTCAACCTCTGCGCCTAACACCTATTTCAGAGGAGACAGACTTCGCATTAGAAATTGGTGAGCCCATAATAAGTACCGCAAAGACCCCGGCTCAACACCCAGAAGGTAAAACTGTACACAGTGTTGATTTGAAGCAGCGTGGCAAAAGCAATCTCAAGGCTGCTAATTCAACCTCCCTAGCAATACAGGAGATCAGAACATACTTGGCTGAGAGATCCCTGGATGGTGCCTTGTCTGGAGCCCAGATGGAACCATGGCCGAAATCGCTTAATATTTTATTATTTTCACCGCTCTCAAACATACAGCTAAACAGGGCTCACAGCATAGCACTACCTTGGGACATACTGGCTGATAAGATAAGAAGCTCTGACAAAATGGGTATCGGATGAACCCCTTTAGTGGTACTAGCCGATTTATGGGCAATCACTCACGTTACTGACTACACTTACTGACTTATTCTTTTGGCTCTCCAGAATCCGTGTTATACCAAACATGCTTACTTGTTCCTCTTTGTAAATCCTAATGATGGCTTATGAGACTGTAGTCTGGGACATTCACTTACCATGACGTTTATTTTTGGCATTATTATATATATTCATGTGCTTTTTCTATAGGAGTTAGATTTCTTTCATTGCCCAATTTTATGTCTTTCTTTTTTGCAGCTTTTTTAATATATCCCTATAGGGTTAACGGATATTCAATACTCAAAATAGCGTAGGAATAAGGGATAAAGAATGTAGTCTAATCTAAAAAGAGAACGCATACGTTTTTAGATCACAAGAGGGAGTGAGTGATGAGTGCTATTATGGGGGCATGCAGGAAGGAAATATGAAAGGGATGCACCTAAAAATGGAGTGGTTGTGTCGATGTAGAGAACATTCTATAAATAAGCCATTTCACCATGCAACACAATTTATATTGTTTACTACCCTGCTATTGAATAAGAATAACATGTAGGGCTTCAGATATGATACATGCTTAAATAGTAATCTTAAATTTAATGGCTCCTAACACAAGAACTGTACACCCCTTTCCTGAGCACAGGCGTACCATTTAACATTAGTGCTTGATTCATTATAACTGCTAAGTAGCTTTGGTCTATAATTATTGGAAATTAAATGCAAAACTACTTTACATCATTATACCACTATGATAGCTTTTGATGTTTTCTGGGGATTTTACTTCTTTTTTGAAATTGCTCAAAATACTGTCTAGAGGAGGGTTGGGCTGCCGGCGGCCGAGGCAGTCACACCTATTCAATGTGGAAATTTACCTTGATTTGACAGTAGGTCACTATTGTGGGGATCTCATTTATATTTATGCGCTACGATATCCATACAGCCCATACAGAGATAGTCAGAGTGGTTTTTATCATATTAGCAGGACTCAAGTCCATATCTAACCCTCAGTATATTTGCATTGCTGGAGAGAAGACATTGAAAGCCATACAATTATATACTGCTCTCTTGTCATGGTATGCCTCACCTGCTAGTACTAAATTTTACCCAAGTTATGTCGCAGTAGTCAGGTTACAGAAAACCTGTTTTAAGACTACTTTGCTTTAGTTTATAAATCTAATTATAAGTGGATGACCCGTTTCATGCCTATAACCTGTATGTTCTTTTCAATAATTCTTAGCACAAGTTGGCACTCCATGGCTATGATATTCTCACTCCAAATAAAGAGGCCTTGGGTAGATCACAAATATGCAAATTAAGTTGGCCCTCATGGATAGTATGCTTACTCACTGAGCCTGTTAATAGTTATATCAGACTGTTACTTCAAATAGGAAATAGATATTCTAGCTCTATAATGGGTCTTAATACAGTTTGTCCTGTTTTCCTTTACTCCCTAGTCTGACCACATCCTATTTTAAATATAGGGTCTGAGGACCCATGAGTCACAACATCTTGGAATAATGGGGTATATAGCTAACGGTTGAATGAGCCAATTCATAAATTAGACTATAGATAATTGGTTCTTTCCTTTTCAGTGTTACCCTACACTAATGCTTAATGCCCAAATGTGAAGGCCTCCATTACTTAAGTTCTAAACTGTGCCAGAGTGGTTCAAAAAGCGTAATTTCGAAAAAGCCTAATTTCTAAGTAATATATGTATATACACATTAATGGGATGCATAGCTAACGGCTGAATGAGCTAATTCATCAATTAGACTATAGCTTAATGCCCAAATACGAAGGCCTCCATTACTTAAGTTCTAAACTGGGCCAGAGTGGTTTAAAAAGCATAATTTCAAAAAAGTCTAATTTCTAAGTTAATATCTATATATATATCTTACTCTTAGTTGTATCCTTTATATATCTCATAAAATAAGAAAAATTAAGTTCACTACTTGGGACCCAAAAGTGGCCCCCTATGGTCCATGGTAGTCTTCTATAGCTTTGTTTTTTTTTAAATTTACTGTGAGGTCCAAAAGTGGCCTCTTTTGTTATTTAGAAGGCTTATAGTTTAACAGGCTAATATGATGTTCATTGTTATCCCTAATCAATGCTCTATAATTTTGATGTGGTTATTTAGAATTGATTTATTTCTTTGTTTTGTATTGATTGCACTGAAAAGCATTGCCTGTATGCCGTGAACTTCAAAAAAAAATTATTAGAAAAAATCCCAAAAATAGAAAAAATGTGATCCTTAAAATTGAGAAATGTGTCAGATAAATGAAAAAGAAATAAAAAAGTGAAAAATGTGATAAAAAATATCAAAAATTGGATAAAAATGTGTATCAAAGTGTGCTAATCGATGTAACAGCTGTATTGAATGATATTCAAGCAAAGAAATTGAAACAAAAATATCCAAAGGATATGGTGGTCTTTACAAAGATCTCCTCTGTGATGTGAAGGATCTTCTAAAGTGTTGAATCAAAGTGTCTTTCTAGTGACCTGTGAAAATATATCACAATAGTGCATTACTGCTAAAAATCACATATAACAAATTAGAATGAGGCTTACCAGTACTGTCGATGCGTTTTGGCCCTTGGTCATGGGCCTTTATCAAGACTCTTGAGTTAAGAAACTATTTTACTACCAGAGCAGATAGACTCTTAACTACTAAACTTAGAGCCAGAACAAAGGCCACACGGATCCAAAAGATTTGTTACTCAGGGAGAGTGCTTCAAGCCCCTTGAGACATCGGTAAGGCCTTTATGTCCTATTATAGCGAGCTCTATAGTCTATAGAAACCAGCACTTCTGCACATAAAGCAGACTCCCCGGCAATCAATGATTTCCTATCCTCCCTTCGCCTACCCAAGTTAGAGGCTGACGAGGCAGACAGCTTAGCCCTCCCTATAACAACCCAGGAAATAAAACAAGCCATTAAATCCCTTAAATTACACAAGGCCCCTGGCCCAGACGGATTCACTCCTTTATTTTTTAAATCATATGCCCCCCTCCTGATACCTTATTTGCAATGACTGTATACTGAAATTTTGAAGACAGGCTCCCTACCACAAGAATACTTAGAAGCCTCCATATTGACCATTCCAAAAGAGGGAAAGGATCCGATGCTTTGCCAGAGCTATTGACCTATCTCACTTATTAAGCTGGACATCAAGATTTTTTCTAAAATCCTGGCCACTAGACTAGGTCAACTGCTGAAGCTCATCTATAAGGACCAGGTAGGCTTTGTTCTAAATTGACAGGGTACGGATTGTACTCGCCACCTTCTAAATGTGTTTGCTGAGGCAAATAGAGAATGGTGACAGCCCTTCTCACCCTCTCATTCGACGCTGAGAAGGCGTTCGACAGGGTGCGCTGGGAATATCTGATGGCGGTCCTGAAAACAGCAGGATTGCCCGAGATTTTTTGCAGAGCAGTGGGAGCCTTGTACTCTAAGCCGACAGCCAGGGTGAGAAGCTTGGGGTTTTGCTCCGAACCTATTGCCCTCAGAAATAGCACCCGGCAGGGTTGCCCACTATCCCCCCTCCTCTTTGTCCTGGCCATCGAACCACTTGCGGAGGCTATTTGCACTAATAGGGATATTAAGGGTGTTTATATTCAAGGGACCTATAAGAAACTGAGCCTCTTCGCGGATGATCTCACGGTCTTCCTCTCTGACCCAGACCGATCGCTACACCATCTATTAAATCTATTTGACCTCTTTGGCAAGATGTCGTTCTACAAGCTAAATGTGTCCAAAACAGAGGCTTACCGGATCCATATTCCCACTGCTCAATTACAAGCCCTTCAGGTTACCCATAATTTTAAATGGAATCTAAAGGGTCTACGTCATCTAGGGGTTTTCTTGTCACATGACTTTAAAAATGTAATGACAACAAATTATGACCACTTTCTCCAGGATCTCAGACAGATGCTTCTGCTCCCTAGATACAAGGAGATTTCTTGGATGGGTTGGATCTCTGCCTTTAAAATGATGATTCTCCCAAAACTCGCTTATCTGTTTAGATGCCTCCCCCTTCACCTCCCTATTACCTATCTAGATTGTTTTCAATCGCTCCTTAATAGATATGTTTGGGCTGACACTCACCCCAGAGTAGCAAGGAAGATATTACAGGCCCCGATAGATAAAGGGGGTCTTGGCCTCCCCAACCTTAGGATGTATTACGAGGCTGCCATGTTAACCCACATATCGAGCTGGGGCCCTAACAAGGAATACCCTAGATGGTATGAAATAGAACAGACTTCCTTACCCCATGAAGCATTACTTTGGAACCTGGTGTGGATTCCGCAACATTGCAAACCACTCTCCCTCACCCCCAACCCCATCATAAAACACTGCCTAGGCCTTTGGCATAAATTGCGCCACTCTCCTAGAGTAGCCCCCCATCCATCCCCTATCCACAGTATCCGGGGGCTCCTAAAGTGGCTTGGGCTACAAGACCCACTCTTATAACACACTTTTCAATTCAGCGTAAAATGCACTTTGAGATCACACCTTCAGGTCATTGCTACATAGCTGGAATTTTCTTAAATCAGCATCGCGTGAGCTCACACTATGGGAGTCCAGATGGGTACACAGGGTTATCGTCCCTTGACGGTTCATTACCAGTGCGAACAGGACCTCCATATACTCCAGAAGACACATAATATTCTAGCCTGGGAGAGGGATCTTGATAAGGTTTTTGATTGCCAAGAGTGGATGAGAGCTATAGCACATACTAGGCAGGCAATACATAGTGTAACTCTTTTTGAACTATTTTACAAACTCTTGATGAGGTGGCATTGGGTGCCTAGCCGACTACGTAGATTCTCGACAGCTGCCTCTGATAGGTGCTGGAGAGGGTGCAACCAAAAAGGGGATGATCTGCACATCTGGTGGGGCTGCCCTGAAATACAGAAACAATGGACTAGAGTTCTAGCCCTAGGTGGACTCCTCGCTCTCCCGACAGATAGATGTCCAGAGACCTACATACTCCACCTCGACATACCCAAACTCCCCAAATCACTAAAACACCTCTTTGTGTATCTGCTGATGTCCACTAAGCTTGCTATCGCATGACACTGGAAGCAACCCAATGCGCCCGATCTGGGGAAAGTCATAGAGATCCTCTCTACAGTGCGAACAATGGAAGAGGCAGTATACATAAATAGGGGGCTTATTGACTTGCATTCAGACATTTGGTCCATATGGGACACACTCCCACAAAACTTGCTAGCCACAGTCTGAAAGTGAATTTTGACCTGCTGCTTCCTCCTCCTTCCTCCCCCCCCACTGTCTACTCTCCCCCCTCCTATGCTCTTGGATGTGCTTTTTCTTTCCCCTTTGGCGTCTCCTCTGACACCTATGCCTTACGTAGCATATCTCTTACGGTACCACTTAAAGGTACCTCCGCGCTGATATAATCCAATATTAAACAAGGTTGTTATACAGTCCTTTCTTGAATGCTGTCTTGGTCACTCTTCAGTTACTTTTCTTTTTATACTTGTTTATATACACTGTGTTGAGACTCACAGCTTTAATTTGATCAGCAAGGTTTTTGACTATAAATGTTTCTTCTTTCCATTATTATTATTATTTTTGTTTGTTTCTTTTTCTCTATTAACTTGAAAACTATGCCAATTGTCACTAGATGCCTTGTGTTATTATAAAGAAAATGAGGTCTCATTTTGTGTGCTAGATGTCTCATGAGGTCTAGCCGGTATGTGTATTTATGTGAGATAAATAATATACAATGTTTAGCTTACTATGCAATATGAATAGACCCACCTAACAATATCTTACAGATGTACCCTTGTATTTGTTGTAACCTCAATAAAACGAATTATATAAAAATAAAAAAAAGGAAGAGATAAAAGTCTAGACTTTGATACCATGTCAGCTTACCAACACTTGAGCCATAAAGCTCTACTAGTCAAAACTGATAAGGTCATATTTTTGGCATTAAAGGGACAGTAATGTCATAATTAGAGATTTGTGAATCAGACAGAGCATACAATCTTAAACAACTTTCCAATGTACTTCTATTATTTAATTTGCTTCCCTCTCTTGCTATCCTTTGTTGAAAGATTTATCTAGGTAAGCTCAGGAGCAGCAAAGCACCTGGGTGCTAGCTGCTGATTGGGTGTCTGCATATATATGCCTATTGTCATTGGCCCACCCCATGTGTTCAGTTAGCAACCAGCAGTGCATTGCTGCTCCTTCAACAAATAATACCAAGAAATAAGTATAACAGAAAATGTGAACAGTAAAAGATCAGTAGTACATATGGATTAATAAAAAAATTCAAAAAATGTAGTGTGTTTTTTCAAAATAAAGAGGTTTTCACTGCCCCCTAAAGTCTCCATAATAAAACAGACAATATTACATGATAAAGTCTAGTTTGAATGTGGTAATTGGTGTGAAGGGATTAAAAATAAATATATATTCAATCCTCAAGACTATCGGAATGTGTATAACAACATAATTATAGAAGCATCAAAAGGTAAACTAATCACTGAGAAAGAAATGACATTTCTTACTGTAGCTAATCCCAAGATTTACATCATTTCAAAGGTCCATAAAGACTCTAAATATCTGCCAGGTCACCCAATTGTTTCAGGCATAGGTAACCCAACAGAAAAAGCAAGTCAATATGCCGATCAAAGACTTTGTGAATTTGTAATATTATACCATTTTGTGTTAGAGATATCATGGAGGTACTAAAACAATTGGAAAGTTTAACAGAAACAGACAATACACTGCTAGTAACAGCAGATGTAGAGGCTCTATACACAAGTAATGAACATGATCTTGGGATAAAAGTCATTGAAAGCTTTTTAGAATAATCCTTATAATTAACTTATCACGAAGATATCATTCTTTTAAGATTGTTGAAATTTGTATTAACTCGCAGCGTCTTCTTCTACCTACAGATCAGAGGAACAGCAATTGGGGTGGCTTGTGCCCCCACATATGCTATTCTATTTACTGAGATATATAGCCAATATCTTTTTCACGTGGAAAGGCCCTCAGGAACAGTTAAACTGATTTGACAATTTGAATCAAAATAATCAGAAAATCAGACTTAAATGGCAGATAGATGTCAAGGAAGTCTACTTTCTGTATCTAAAGATCAAGAAAAGAGATAATGGAGAAATCTATACAGATATTTACAGAAAAGAAACCACCACCAACATTTTACATAGTTCCAGTGCACATTCACTGTATACTGTCAAGGCTCCCCTCATTGGTGAATTTTTGACAGTAAGAAGAAACTGTACAGGTATGGAAACGTTCCTATATAGAGCAGAAGAGCTAACCAAGAGACTTCTTTTGAGAGGCTATAGCAAAAGATCAATTAAAAGAGCCAAAAGAAGAGCATAATTGACAGAAAGACAAGAACTACTGTAGAAACAGAGTAACTGATGGAAAAACTAGACTAATTGTCACATATAGCCCCCAAATTAATGAAGTGATGAAAGAAAAGAAAAAACATTCCGATATTTTGAATGCAGATCCAGTTTTAAGACAAAATAGGGACCAACATCCAAGTAGGCTATAGAAGGCCAAACAATCTTTTTAAACTGCAATACAGGAGTAATTTATAAGCTTCACCGTAATTTATTTTATGTGGGGATGACTTCCAGAAAGCTGAGAGCTGGGATATTTGAGCAAATTGAGAAAAATTAAATTAAAAAAAAAACCCTGTTCAATAATCCCCCTCGGAAGATATTAACCATCGATTCCAAGATACCAAAGGAGCCTCACTGAGGCCCTATATTATATACTTATTAAGTCCCGCAAGACAGTACCTTACGGGAAGCAAATAAGTAACAGTACATTCTGATAAAGTAAAATGAAACGATCTTACCGGAATCTACGCCGTAGAACAGGAACACAGCCCTTCAAGTGTGACGAATAGTAGCAGCGCCTCCGCCTTCGACTTGAGAGAAGAAAGCAGACAGCGAAGTTCGACGCCGATTGCTTGTGGATCTGTTCATGAGAGTCGGGATGGTTTCGCAGAAAGACACTCCCTGCATCTCCGGACTCTAAATTTCATCCAGGCCCTCACTGAGAGGATTACTTAAAACTCCCATCCCATGTCGAAGAGTACTACCCTCCATAAGAGACAAAACAAACTTCTGACACTTCTCTGCCAACCTCCTGGGACGAAAGGCAAAGAATGACTGGGGGATGAGGGGAGTGGGAGGAGTATTTAAGCCTTTGGCTGGGGTGTCTTTGCCTCCTCCTGGTGCCCAGGTTCTTATTTCCAAAAAGTAATGAATGCAGCTGTTGACTCTTTCCGTTTATGTCATGAAAATATCATGCTCCGAGTTATGAAAGAAACAAAATAGGATTCCATATCCTTTAAGAGTGATAGAATGATCCATTAACAGTAGAAGCCCTAAGGAAATTGCTTTGGTTGGTTACGATATACCTATACACTGGTTTCTTTCATGTAATTAACAAGAGTCCATGAGCTAGTGACGTATGGGATATACATTCCTACCAGGAGGGGCAAAGTTTCCCAAACCTTAAAATGCCTATAAATACACCCCTCACCACACCCACAAATCAGTTTTTACAAACTTTGCCTCCAAGGGAGGTGGTGAAGTAAGTTTGTGCTAGATTCTACGTTGATATGCGCTCCGCAGCAAGTTGGAGCCCGGTTTTCCTCTCAGCGTGCAGTGAATGTCAGAGGGATGTGAGGAGAGTATTGCCTATTGAATGCAGTGATCTCCTTCTACGGGGTCTATTTCATAAGGTTCTCTGTTATCGGTCGTAGAGATTCATCTCTTACCTCCCTTTTCAGATCGACGATATACTCTTATATTTACCATTTCCTCTACTGATTCTCGTTTCAGTACTGGTTTGGCTTTCTACAATCATGTAGATGAGTGTCCTGGGGTAAGTAAGTCTTATTTTCTGTGACACTCTAAGCTATGGTTGGGCACTTTATTTATAAAGTTCTAAATATATGTATTCAAACATTTATTTGCCTTGACTCAGAATGTTCAACATTCCTTATTTTCAGACAGTCAGTTTCATATTTGGGATTATGCTTTAATTATCATATTTTTTCTTACCTCAAAAATTTGACTTTTTCCCTGTGGGCTGTTAGGCTCGCGGGGGCTGAAAATGCTTCATTTTATTGCGTCATTTTTGGCGCGGACTTTTTTGGCGCAAAAATTCATTTCCGTTTCCGGCGTCATACGTGTCGCCGGAAGTTGCGTCATTTTTTGACGTTATTTTGCGCCAAAAATGTCGGCGTTCCGGATGTTGCGTCATTTTTGGCGCAAAAAGCATTTAGGCGCCAAATAATGTGGGCGTCTTTTTTGGCGCCAAAAAATATGGGCGTCGCTTTTGTCTCCACATTATTTCAGTCTCATTTTTCATTTGCTTCTGGTTGCTAGAAGCTTGATGTTTGGCATTTTTTTCCCATTCCTGAAACTGTCTTATAAGGAATTTGATCTATTTTGCTTTATATGTTGTTTTTTCTCTTACATATTGCAAGATGTCTCACGTTGCATCTGAGCCAGAAGATACTACAGGAAAACCTCTGCCTGCTGGATCTACCAAAGCTAAGTGTATCTGCTGTAAACTTTTGGTAGCTATTCCTCCAGCTGTTGTTTGTATTAAATGTCATGACAAACTTGTTAATGCAGATAATATTTCCTTTAGTGATGTACCATTGCCTGTTGCAGTTCCCTCAACATCTAAGGTGCAGAATGTTCCTGATAACATAAGAGATTTTGTTTCTGAATCCATAAAGAAGGCTTTGTCTGTTATTTCTCCTTCTAGTAAACGTAAAAAGTCTTTTAAATCTTCTCTTTCTACAGATGAATTTTTAAATGAACACCATCATTCTGATTCTTTGGACTCTTCTGGTTCAGAGGATTCTGTCTCAGAGATTGATGCTGATAAATCTTCATATTTATTTAAGATGGAATTTATTCGCTCTTTACTTAAAGAAGTACTAATTGCTTTAGAAATAGAGGATTCTAGTCCTCTTGATACTAATTCTATACGTTTAGATCAGGTTTTTAAAGCTCCTGCGGTTATTCCAGAAGTCTTTCCTGTTCCTAATGCTATTTCTGCAGTAATTGCTAAGGAATGGGATAGATTGGGTAATTCATTTACTCCTTCTAAACGTTTTAAGCAATTATATCCTGTTCCGCCTGACAGGTTAGAATTTTGGGACAAAATCCCTAAAGTTGATGGGGCTATTTCTACCCTTGCTAAACGTACTACCATTCCTACATCAGATGGTACCTCGTTTAAGGATCCTTTAGATAGAAAAATTGAATCTTTTCTAAGAAAAGCTTATCTATGTTCAGGTAATCTTCTTAGACCTGCTATATCATTGGCTGATGTTGCTGCAGCTTCAACTTTTTGGTTGGAAACTCTAGCGCAACAAGTAACAAATCGTGATTCTCATGATATTATTATTCTTCTCCAGCATGCTAATAATTTCATCTGTGATGCCATTTTTGATATTATTAGAGTTGATGTTAGATTTATGTCTCTGGCTATCTTAGCCAGAAGAGCTTTATGGCTTAAGACTTGGAATGCTGATATGGCTTCTAAATCAACTCTACTTTCCATTTCTTTCCAGGGAAACAAATTATTTGGTTCTCAGTTGGATTCTATTATTTCAACTGTTACTGGTGGGAAAGGAACTTTTTTACCACAGGATAAAAAGTCTAAAGGTAAAAACAGGGCTAACAATCGTTTTCGATCCTTTCGTTTCAACAAAGAACAAAAGCCTGATCCTTCGTCCTCAGGAGCAGTTTCAGTTTGGAAACCATCTCCAGTCTGGAATAAATCCAAGCCTGCTAGAAAGGCAAAGCCTGCTTCTAAGTTCACATGAAGGTACGGCCCTCATTCCAGTTCCGCTGGTAGGGGGCAGGTTACGTTTTTTCAAAGAAATTTGGATCAATTCTGTTCACAATCTTTGGATTCAGAACATTGTTTCAGAAGGGTACAGAATTGGTTTCAAGATGAGACCTCCTGCAAAGAGATTTTTTCTTTCCCATGTCCCAGTAAATCCAGTGAAAGCTCAAGCATTTCTGAATTGTGTTTCAGATCTAGAGTTGGCTGGAGTAATTATGCCAGTTCCAGTTCCGGAACAGGGGATGGGGTTTTATTCAAATCTCTTCATTGTACCAAAGAAGGAGAATTCCTTCAGACCAGTTCTGGATCTAAAATTATTGAATCGCTATGTAAGGATACCAACGTTCAAGATGGTAACTGTAAGGACTATATTGCCTTTTGTTCAGCAAGGGAATTATATGTCCACAATAGATTTACAGGATGCATATCTGCATATTCCGATTCATCCAGATCATTATCAGTTCCTGAGATTCTCTTTTCTAGACAAGCATTACCAATTTATGGCTCTACCGTTTGGCCTTGCTACAGCTCCAAGAATTTTCACAAAGATTCTCGGTGCCCTTCTGTCTGTAATCAGAGAACAGGGTATTGTGGTATTTCCTTATTTGGACGATATCTTGGTACTTGCTCCGTCTTTACATTTAGCAGAGTCTCATACGAATCGACTTGTGTTGTTTCTTCAAGATCATGGTTGGAGGATCAATTTACTAAAAAGTTCTTTGATTCCTCAAACAAGGGTAACCTTTCTGGGTTTCCAGATAGATTCAGTGTCCATGACTCTGTCTTTAACAGACAAGAGACGTCTAAAATTGATTACAGCTTGTCGAAACATTCAGTCACAATCATTCCCTTCGGTAGCCTTATGCATGGAAATTCTAGGTCTTATGACTGCTGCATCGGACGCGATCCCCTTTGCTCGTTTTCACATGCGACCTCTTCAGCTCTGTATGCTGAACCAATGGTGCAGGGATTACACGAAGATATCTCAATTAATATCTTTAAAACCGATTGTTCGACACTCTCTAACGTGGTGGACAGATCACCATCGTTTAATTCAGGGGGCTTCTTTTGTTCTTCCGACCTGGACTGTAATTTCAACAGATGCAAGTCTCACAGGTTGGGGAGCTGTGTGGGGATCTCTGACGGCACAAGGAGTTTGGGAATCTCAGGAGGTGAGATTACCGATCAATATTTTGGAACTCCGTGCAATTTTCAGAGCTCTTCAGTTTTGGCCTCTTCTGAAGAGAGAATCGTTCATTTGTTTTCAGACAGACAATGTCACAACTGTGGCATACATCAATCATCAAGGAGGGACTCACAGTCCTCTGGCTATGAAAGAAGTATCTCGAATTTTGGTTTGGGCGGAATCCAGCTCCTGTCTAATCTCTGCGGTTCATATCCCAGGTGTAGACAATTGGGAAGCGGATTATCTCAGTCGCCAAACGTTGCATCCGGGCGAATGGTCTCTTCACCCAGAGGTATTTCTTCAGATTGTTCAATTGTGGGGGCTCCCAGAGATAGATCTGATGGCCTCTCATCTAAACAAGAAACTTCCCAGGTATCTGTCCAGATCCCGGGATCCTCAGGCGGAGGCAGTGGATGCATTATCACTTCCTTGGAAGTATCATCCTGCCTATATCTTTCCGCCTCTAGTTCTTCTTCCAAGAGTAATCTCCAAGATTCTGAGGGAATGCTCGTTTGTTCTGCTAATAGCTCCGGCATGGCCTCACAGGTTTTGGTATGCGGATCTTGTCCGGATGGCATCTTGCCAGCCATGGACTCTTCCGTTAAGACCAGACCTTCTGTCACAAGGTCCTTTTTTCCATCCGGATCTGAAATCCTTAAATTTAAAGGTATGGAGATTGAACGCTTGATTCTTGGTCATAGAGGTTTCTCTGACTCCGTGATTAATACTATGTTACAGGCTCGTAAATCTGTATCTCGAGAGATATATTATAGAGTCTGGAAGACTTATATTTCTTGGTGTCTTTCTCATCATTTTTCTTGGCATTCTTTTAGAATACCGAGAATTTTACAATTTCTTCAGGATGGTTTGGATAAGGGTTTGTCCGCAAGTTCTTTGAAAGGACAAATCTCTGCTCTTTCTGTTCTTTTTCACAGAAAGATTGCTATTCTTCCTGATATTCATTGTTTTGTACAAGCTTTGGTTCGTATAAAACCTGTCATTAAGTCAATTTCTCCTCCTTGGAGTTTGAATTTGGTTCTGGGAGCTCTTCAAGCTCCTCCGTTTGAACCTATGCATTCTTTGGACATTAAATTACTTTCTTGGAAAGTTTTGTTCCTTTTGGCTATCTCTTCTGCTAGAAGAGTTTCTGAATTATCTGCTCTTTCGTGTGAGTCTCCTTTTCTGATTTTTCATCAGGATAAGGCGGTGTTGCGAACTTCTTTTGAATTTTTACCTAAAGTTGTGAATTCCAACAACATTAGTAGAGAAATTGTGGTTCCTTCATTATGTCCTAATCCTAAGAATTCTAAGGAGAAATCATTGCATTCTTTGGATGTTGTTAGAGCTTTGAAATATTATGTTGAAGCTACGAAATCTTTCCGTAAGACTTCTAGTCTATTTGTTATCTTTTCCGGTTCTAGGAAAGGCCAGAAAGCTTCTGCCATTTCTTTGGCATCTTGGTTGAAATCTTTAATTCATCTTGCCTATGTTGAGTCGGGTAAAACTCCGCCTCAAAGAATTACAGCTCATTCTACTAGGTCAGTATCTACTTCCTGGGCGTTTAGGAATGAAGCTTCGGTTGACCAGATCTGCAAAGCAGCAACTTGGTCTTCTTTGCATACTTTTACTAAATTCTACCATTTTGATGTATTTTCTTCTTCTGAAGCAGTTTTTGGTAGAAAAGTTCTTCAGGCAGCGGTTTCAGTTTGAATCTTCTGCTTATGTTTTTTGTTAAACTTTATTTTGGGTGTGGATTATTTTCAGCAGGAATTGGCTGTCTTTATTTTATCCCTCCCTCTCTAGTGACTCTTGTGTGGAAAGATCCACATCTTGGGTAGTCATTATCCCATACGTCACTAGCTCATGGACTCTTGTTAATTACATGAAAGAAAACATAATTTATGTAAGAACTTACCTGATAAATTCATTTCTTTCATATTAACAAGAGTCCATGAGGCCCACCCTTTTTTGTGGTGGTTATGATTTTTTTGTATAAAGCACAATTATTCCAATTCCTTATTTTATATGCTTCGCACTTTTTCTTATCACCCCACTTCTTGGCTATTCGTTAAACTGATTTGTGGGTGTGGTGAGGGGTGTATTTATAGGCATTTTAAGGTTTGGGAAACTTTGCCCCTCCTGGTAGGAATGTATATCCCATACGTCACTAGCTCATGGACTCTTGTTAATATGAAAGAAATGAATTTATCAGGTAAGTTCTTACATAAATTATGTTTTTCAAACTTGTCCTCAGGCCTCCCTAACAGGCCAGATTTTCAGGATTACCTTGGATAACCGCAGTTAAAATAACCATGTTTACTAATCAGCCGATTGTTTCACCTGTGCTCTAGTTCAGATATCCTCAAAATCTGGCCTGTTAGGGAGGCCTGAGGACAAGTTTTGAAACCAGTGATCTATACTATTAAGCTACACAACCTTAGTTCTACCTTAAATCGATTGATATAACTAATTCATAGGTGCTTAGGACCTCAAGTGGTAGTAATACTACTGGCACAGGAGGAAATATTTATAGATTATACTGGTTAAAAACAAATTATGCTTATCTGATCATTTCCTTTTCTTCTGATGGAAAAAGAGTCCACAGCTGTATTCATTACTTTTGGGAAATAAGAACCTGGCCACCAGGAGGAGGCAAAGACAACTCAGCCAAAGGCTTAAATACTCCTCCAACTCCCCTCATCCCCCAGTCATTCTGCAGAGGAACAAGAAATAGAAGAAGAAATATCAGGGTGAAAGGTGCCAGAAGAATATAAGGACGCCCCACATAAAATTACGGGTGGGGAGCTGAGGACTCTCTCCATCAGAAGAAAAGGAAATTATAAGGTAAGAATAATTTATGTTTTTCTTCTTAAATGTAAAGAGTCCACAGCTGCATTTATTACTTTTGGGAAAACAATACCCAAGCTATAGAGGGCATTGAATGCCAAGACAAGAGGGTACATAGGCGGCCCATACTGAGGGCACCAAGCCTGAACTTCTTCCCAAGAAAAAACCCTGCTTCGTCCAAAGCCGAGAAAGGTTTAAGAGGAAAAGCCCCAATGACACTGACTCTCAGTTAGTCCAGAGACAAACCAGAGACCGCAAACTGATTCGACTGAGCCAACAGTCCTCCAGGAGAAACTGTCGCCCAACAAACAGTCCTCCACCGCTCATCTCCACAAATGAAGGAGACACCAGCAGAAACCCCCAAGGGAACAAGGCAAAGGAGAACCAAGGAAACCGAAAGGTCCCCTAATACAAAAAAAGAACACCTCCACGAGTGAGCCCAGCTCAAAAAGACTCAAAGGGGCCCAAACAGGGAAAAGAGGCCACGCCTATACTAAGCAAAACCCGGGATAAGACCGGGCACAGAGACAGAACAGACATCTCTTCAACATCCTGCAAGCACGGATTGCAACTGAAGAGCAAAGTCCTCCCAGTGTCAAGAATATCAAGGAATTCGACCATGAAAAAAAGTGTGTAATGCACCCAGGTGAGAACCCCATGTTTGAGAACACAGAGTCCATAACAGGACAACACAGAGGAAACTTGCGAAGAAGAAGAAGCAGTCAAGCAAAAAACAGACTGCAAAAGCAACCCCCAGAGGGCACACTCCAGGCAACCCAAGTCGCCGGATCTACACACAGGTCCCTAAAAATGGGAACACAAACCTTAATCGAGGCCCCCCGAGAAAGAGAGTATACCCTCAGAACCCGAAGGAAGAGTAAACTCTTCTGAAATCAATGGAGCCAGTTGAAAGGAAAATCTATACTCTAGCAGACTAAGCTAACAGGATAGACTCAACAAAGCTCACACATCCAGAGGAGACTGCGACCTAACGCAGCTCCATAGACCACTCGGCCATCCTGACCTGCAGACCCACAGCCAGCTGAACCAACCCAGCCTCAGGGATCCAAAACAGGGGAACAAAAGAATCCCGAAACAGGTACAGGAACGAGCATAAGGATAGCACAGCCATCCCCCACAGAGTACAAGTACAACTTGACTCTGAAAACAGACAACAAGGTCATATACCTAAGGATCTATCAAAATAAAGGCCCAACAAGTCTGCTTGGAGCCAGCAAAAACCCCGGGGGAACCAATCCCACCTTTCTGCCTCCCATCCAGGAGAAGCCCCAAGCAAGGACTATCTCCATAGGGAGAATATCCCCTAAAGAAAAGGGATGATGCCGGAAGAGCAACAACTGTCCTCAAAGCCCGAAGGCACCGGCTAATGGGAAGAGAAATTCCCAACACAGATGTCCTAGAAAAGGACCCCCCTACAAGTAGCTTGCCAGGCAGAGGCACAGCCAACCCATTCACCTGCAGAGCAGGGAATCCACGGGAACACTAGCAAGCTGAACAGTGGAATGCAACCCTAAGGCGCACCAGAAATTGGACATCCAACGCAAGCAGCTGGGTATGAACCAACCACCCTTAGGCTCAAGCCACACGGCTAACCACCAAAGGACAAGGGTCACTCTGTGGCAAAGAGTAACAAAATACTCCAAAATCCTGGGCAACCATGACCAGCTTAGGTAGATAGAGCAAGGACACAGCCCCAGTTTCCACTACCATGGAAAACCCCGACCAGCCCTGAGATCCAAGATTCGGAAACCACCCAGACTGGGTCAGTAAAAAGGCCAAGCAAATCTTCAGCAATGGGAAGTCTCAGGGAGAAAAACAGGTCCGGGTACCCAATAGTTCAGGCAAACCTTACCCTATAACTAAACACCCCAACTGGCCAAAAAGCCAGCACAAGGGTATGGATGCATATCCAGAAAATCCAGATAGCAAGAGAACTCGAAAGCCCCGACCAAAGGAAGGAACCACCCCTAGCTAAAGTCCAACGCTCCAAGGAGCAAGGCAAGAAGTCGTATGAAGATACTTCTCAGAGCCTCAGGACAACCAAGGGATACCTCGAGGTCAAAAAATCCTAACAGGACTAGTCTCCCTAACACCTCCACACAAGCAGAGGACACAAGGAAGAGAAGGCACTAAGCCTACCCAGCTCCGGAAAACCCAGAGCTAAACAAAAGTCCTCGCCGTGAACAACCATCACCCAGAAACACAGATCCCTTAAAAGGAGATCCACTCCTATAACTCAGTCAAGAGTAAGAGCTGCATCTAGATATACTAGAAACAGCTTACACGCACACCTGCAAGGTGTCAAGAGCTGCAACAGATTTCAAACTGCAAACCTTCCGTATGATAGACAGCTATCCTGTACAAGCTGTTGGAGCAAGCCCAAAAGGACAAGTCCAAAGGCCTAACAAAATGAAGGCCAAACGGCTCAATAGCAGTAAGGGGCATTAAGCCCTCCCACCCTCCTCCACATGTGGAGGAAACTAAGTTCTGATGAATCAGATGTCAGATAGAGTGACGCAGCTGAAAAACTCCTCTGCCCGGTCATCTATGACTGAAGGCTATAAGGACTGAAACAATCCTTTCCACCTCACAGACCCACAGTTCCTCTTGAATGCTTAGTTGAACATGAAAAAAACAATGATAACCTGAGCACTTGGCGCCACATGTCTAAACAGCCGCAAGACCGAACGAACCCGACAGGACCAGCTGGCACCTAGGGTCTCAACCGGCAAGCTCTGGAAATTCTCCCTCGTAGGGGAAAAAACAGAAAACAGATATTTTAAACAGAGGACTAACATGTCCAACAACCTCGTTTCCCGAAGGAAATTAAAACAAATAAAATACATCCCATCGGATATAAATAAAATATAAGGCAACCCGAAGGTTAACGCCCCAAAAGACACAGGCCTACCCGCAGGACCAGCAAAATGGAGCCCTATCTTTCAAAAACTGGGAAAGATCTCAAACAAATGATAATCAGGACATTACTTCATCCCCACATGTCTAACCACACACACAAAAAATATAAAAAGGCGCTAACACTCCTATTTTAAAAAATTCAGGCAGTAATAATTAACTAATTACCTACCGATTTTTAACACAAACTTACTCAAATGACCATCATAAAAAGCATCACACAAAAAATAATAATAAAATCAGTATACAATACTTCAAAATTAACAATATAAAAAAACAATATTACCACATTCAGAAAATGGAGATAATTCAAACACCACTTGAGTCCTCTGCTGCTTATTTGCCAAATGTATCCTTCACACCAAATTCAGTAGGGCAGGAACTTTCACTCTAAGAGAAAAAAGCGCAAAGAAAAGACTCAAGTGCAATAAAACACACAATTGCTAATGCGCTCAGAGATTTAACACTTACAATGTTTATTCTTAAAACATGCACATAAAAGAACACAGCTTCTCTCATCCAGCGAAAATACTCAGAAGATTCAGCCGCTCTCAAACGCTTCTTCCTTGGTATAAACTCACTCTCAGGGTTCCACTGGAACTCACAAACGTATGGAGGAAAACTCGCTCTAAGGGCTACGGTAGCCCTAAGTGTCCAAAAGGTAGAGCGTCCAATTCCTAGGACTACGGTAGCTCAGGAGGTCCAAAATACCATGTTAGGGGTAATAACATGGTATTTTGGACCTCCTGAGCTACCGTAGTCTAATGAGGTGCACTATTTGAATTATCGGACTGAAATTCCCTGTATCTGGTAACGAAAGGGTCATTCAACAACTGAAACACATCTGAGCAACACTCAAAGGCGCGCAATCCTGTAACGGAAGGCACAACACTCAGAGACAGATACCCCCGCAGGGAACTGTAGAGGCCCTCCCCAAGGTGGAAGGCCTGGGACCATAGGGCACAAGCGCATTCTCAAATAAACGTCTGGATTCTGCAGACGAACAATCACCAACATTATGTGGAAGCGAAAACGTGCTGCAACCTCCGGGGGAAACACGCCACCCCGCATGGAGGAACCATAAACTGGGTTACCCACATGTGCAGAAGTATGATTTGGTAGGGAACTCGCCTTTCTGAGGACAGGACCCCCAGAGGCGGATGGCTCAGCAGTCCCTTGATTCCCCGAGCCCGAGGAACCAGGCGCTCTGAAATGGTATACAGAACAAAACTGGTTGACAGGCGTCAACGAGGCCACTCCGGATTCATCACCGGACACAGAATCTGAAATCAAAATAGCCTCAGTATCAGAATAACTGAATCTGAAATTAACACACCGTCTCAGCATCCTCCATAACTGGATAGAGGATATTTAAATATTGACTAAAGTAGTGAAAACTAAAACGGCACCCGACACCCCCAATGGCTGGGGCACTCACCACCTCCTATGACCAGACCCCTGCGGACTAGAAAATTTCCTTCGCCACGCGGTCGGGAATACGGAAGTGGAGAAACTGAACGTAGCCACGCCTGAACACAAGGTGAACCACACAGTCCAAACAAGCGCGCCCAACCAAAAGGCTGCCTTCACTTCCAAAGGCCTCAAGTTTCAACCACGAGCCCAGTAAACATCGCAAATAAGCAGGTTGAATCACATAAACATGATTATAAACCCCCCTGTTCAATAACCCCCCTCAGGAGATATTAACCCTTGATTCCAAGATACTGAAAGAGATTTACCGAGACCCTTATGTATAAGTTATACACGCAAGGCGGTAACCCTCTCGGGAAACATTCACATTACAGTACATTGCAAATAAAGTAAAATGAAACAATCTTACCAGAATCTATGCCGTGGAACTGGAACACGGCCCTTCAAGTGTGACGGATAGTAGCATCGCCTCCGCCATGGACTTGAGAGAAGAAAGCAGGCTGCAAAGCGAAGTTTGACAACACAGATTGCTTGTGGAGCTGTTAATATGAGTTGGTTTCACAGAAAGAAACTCTCTGCATCTGCAGACTCAAACTTTCAACCAATCTCTCACTGAGAGACTGACAGAACTACTTAAAACGCCTGTCCCATGTCGAAGAGTACTACCCTCCATAAGAGACAAAAAAATTCTGACACTTCTCTGGGAGGAGTATTTAAGCCTTTGGCTGGGATGTCTTTGCCTCCTCCTGGTGGCCAGGTTCTTATTTCCCAAAAGTAATGAATGCAGCTGTTGACTCTTTCCATTTAAGAAGAAAATTAAGTGTTTGTCTAGCATTGATGGTGGGACGGCTTAGTGATATGAACAGACATATGGAAATGCATACAAGCCAGCTAGAATATATTTAATAGTATTCAGTTGCACCATGGTGTTTTAGACTAGTATGAAACCAAGTGTGTTTTTCAAAAATAAATTCACTGGTATTAAATGTAAATATACAAATCACCAGCACTAGTGGTATTAATTATATACCAAATGGCAAAACACGTGCTTGGCAAGTAAAACAAACACGTATTTGTGATGCAATTGTTAAACAGAAATCCTGGATAACAGCAAGAAGCAACATAGTTGCAAAATAATAGTAACATGAGTACATTTAAATAGTTATTCATTATAAATGCTACATATAAATTGTGTTTGCTGATGGTATTTACACTGTAGGTTTACTTTTTGTATAATGGCAGCAACATTGTGATTATATCTGTAGCTAAGCAGCAGCTATTGATAGAGGTGTAACTTAGACCTGAATCATTTCTAGCCAGGCATTTTGGTTAAGATGCCAACAAAAGCTAATAATTACAGCAAAATTAAGCAGGTTACTCAGCAGATAGAAGCTCCATGGTGTGGCAGTAATTAAGAGAATATTCACAATGAAAGAAATATCACCCTTTTGACTAAGATCATTTGATTATTTAAAATCATTGCAGTGTTTAACGTTTTCACCCATTTCTTTTGTGTCTTTAATAAAAAGTTTGTTTTCTTATCACAAACTTAATATAAAAAAGAACTTGAGTGCTCAGACGAGTATCCTTTTCAGTTTTGACGGAACATTGTAAAAAACTTTTCCTAGAAACACAGCACCTTAGAACTCAATTACTAAAGCTATACAAGTAAAAGCTTCAGATATCAAGTATAATTAATTATAATATAATCAGGTCCAAATTATCAAAAAAGTGGTGCCTTCATAACAATAATTTCAGTGAATGTGGCAATGTCTGTAAATAATGTCCCCTGGCTATGATGTAACATAACAAATGTACCTGCTTATAGCCTGTGGCCTATGTGAACGTGCCCTAATTTACATGACAAGCATCCACTTCAATAAGCTTACCAGCTACAGAAAAGACCGCTTCAAGTAAAAATAAAGTATACTGGAAGGCTTCTTGTAGATTTCTCATTGTTATCGGGAAAGTGCAAACCAGTAAACTATTGCATTTCTCAATGGACAGTGCAGTTTGCTATAGCATGTAATATAACAAAAGTTCTTATATGTGAGTTTCTAAAGGTGGAATCCAGCAACAGCACATTGTACCTCTTGTGGAGCAGAGGCTGGCCTCCCAGCACCGCCTTAGGATTTTGTTCATATGTTCAACCTAGTGTTTTTCAATAGTCTTGTACATTTTCTCCAGTATTCAAAATGGTATTATGCCGTCTCACAGATCCAGTTTCCTCTGGTTTTTGAGAAGTGCCACCAGTGTGGGAAATATTTATCATAACTTCTAGTTGTTTGTTCCATCCCCAGCATTATTCACATTTCCTACCCACCATTGTCTATTGGCACACACATTAAAGATTAGCTTAAAATGAAGAACATATAGTTTCTGAAAAGGTGTAGTATTACATTTGTCTTCAGGACTGAAAAAGAACAAACTGCACACACAGTGCGCTGAAATATTGTGTAGTCCTTGCATGCAAGGTCTTTCTTTCATGTAATTGGCAAGAGTCCATGAGCTAGTGACATATGGGATATACAATCCTACCAGGAGGGGCAAAGTTTCCCAAACCTCAAAATGCCTATAAATACACCCCTCACCACACCCACAATTCAGTTTTTCAAACTTTGCCTCCTATGGAGGTGGTGAAGTAAGTTTGTGCTAAGATTTCTACGTTGATATGCGCTTCTCAGCATTGTTGAAGCCCGATTCCTCTCAGAGTACAGCGAATGTCAGAGGGACGTGAAGGGAGTATCACTTATTGAATACGATGATTTCCCTAACGGGGGTCTATTTCATGGGTTCTCTGTTATCGATCGTAGAGATTCATCTCCTACCTCCCTTTTCAGATTGACAATATACTCTCAAATTACCATTACCTCTACTGATAACTGTTTCTGTACTGGTTTGGCTATCTGCTATATGTGGATGGGTGTCTTTTGGTAAGTATGTTTTTTTTATTACTTAAGGCACCCCAGCTATGGTTTGGCCCTTTATGCATTTATATAAAGTTCTAAATATATGTATTGTACTTATATTTGCCATGAGTCAGGTTCATGTATTTCCTTCTGCAGACTGTCAATTTCATATTTGGGGAATATAAACATCTTTTAAAAATGAAATTTATTTCTTACCTGGGGTTTAGTCTTTTTTTTCAATTGACTACTTCTTACAAATTCCGGGCGGTATTAGGCCCGCGGGTGCGAAAAATGCTAAACTTTATTGCGTCATTTTTTGCTGCGAAAATTTTTTTGCTGCGAAAAGGTACGTCTATGACGCAAGTTCGTCATTTCCAGCGTCATACTTGACACCGAGACCTTTCACACGGTTGCGTCATTAGTGACACAAGTGTGTCATTTCCGGTTATTTTTTTGGCACCAAAAAAGTTTAGTTAGGTTGTGCGTCATTCTTGGCGCCAAACTTTTTCATTATTTCAATACCCCATTGATGTTTGCCTCTTGATTTTTTTTCTCTATCAGAGGGCTATGCTATTTGCATTTTTTCCCATTCCTGAAACTGTCATATAAGGAAATAGATAATTTTGCTTTATATGTTGTTTGTTCTCTTACATTTTGCAAGATGTCTCACTTTGACCCTGCCTCAGAAGCTTCTGCTGGAACATTGCTGCTTGACATCGGTTCTACCAAAGCTAAGTGCATTTGTTGTAAAGTTGTAGAAATTATGTCGCAGAATGTCATTTGTAATAGTTGTTTTGATAAACTTTTACATGCAGATAATGTGTCCATCAGTAATAGTACATTGCCAGTTGCAGTTCCTTCAACTTCTAATGTGCATAATATACCTGTAAATTTTAAAGAATTTGTTTCTGATTCTATTCTGAAGGCTTTGTCTGCATTTCCACCTTCAAATTAATGTAATAGGTCTTTTAAAACTTCTCATTTAGTTGATGAAATTTCAAATGACCAACAATATGATAATTTATCCTCTTCTGATGAGGATCTATCTGATTCAGAAGATCCTCCTCAGACATTGACACTGACAAATCTTCTTATTTTTTTTTTTTAAATTGAGTATATGCGTTCTTTATTAAGATGTGTTAATTACTTTGGATATTGAGGTAACCAGTCCTCTTGACGTTCAGTCTAATAAATGTTTAAATGCTGTTTTTAAACCTCCTGTGGTTTCTCCAGGAGTTTTTTCCTATTTCTGATATGATTCTAAGGAATGGAATAAGCCAGGTACTTCTTTTATTCCTTTTTTTAAGGTTTAAAAAATTGTATCCTTTACCGGCAAAATTTATAGAGTTTTGGGAAAAGATCCCCAAAATTGATGGGGCTATTTCTACTCTTGCTAAATGTACTACTATTCCTATGGAAGATAGTACTTCCTTTAAGGATCCTTTAGATAGGAAGCTTGAATCTTATCTAAGGAAGGCCTATTTATATTCAGGTCATCTTCTCAGACCTGCAATTTCTTTGGCTGATGTTGCGGCTGCATCAACTTTCTGGTTGGAGAATTTAGCGCAACAAGAATTGGATTCTGACGTATCTAGCATTATTTGCTTACTGCAACATGCTAATCATTTTATTTGTGATGTTAGATCCATGTCTTTAGCTATATTAGCTAGAAGAGCTTTGTGGCTTAAATCTTGGAATGCTGATATGACATCTAAATCTAGATTACTCTCTCTTTCTTTCCAAGGTAATAATTTATTTTGTTCTCAGTTGGATTCTATTATTTCAACTGTTACTGGGGGAAAAGGAGTTTTTTCTGCCTCAGGATAAAAAACCTAAGGGTAAATCTAAGGCTTCTAACCGTTTTCGTTCCTTTCGTCAGAATAGGGAACAAAAACTCTAGCCTCCCCCAAGGAATCTGTCTCCAATTGGAAACCTTCCTCAAATTGGAAAAAAATCCAAGCCTTTTAGGAAACCAAAGTCAGCCCCTAAGTCCGCATTAAGGTGCGGCCCTCATTCCAGCTCAGCTGGTAGGGAGCAGATTAAGGTTTTTCAAGGATATTTGGATAAAATCTGTTCAAAATCAATGGATTCAGAGCATTGTCTCTCAAGGGTATCAAATAGGATTCAGAGTAAGACCTCCTGTGAGAAGATTTTTTCTCTCACGTATCCCAGTAAAATCCAGTAAAAGCTCAGGCTTTCCTGAAGTGTTTCAGACCTGGAGTCTTCAGGGGTAATCATGCCAGTTCCTCTTCTGGAACAAGGTTTGGGGTTTTATTCAAATCTATTCATTGTCCCAAAGAAAGAAAATTTGTTCAGACCAGTTCTGGATCTGAAAATTTTGAATCGTTATGTAAGAGTACCAACTTTCAAGATGGTGACTATAAGGACTATTCTGCCTTTTGTTCAGCGAGGACTTGCAGGATGCATACCTTCATATTCCGATTCATCCAGTTCATTTTCAGTTTCTGAGATTCTCTTTTCTAGACAAGCATTACCAATTTGTTGCTCTTCCATTTGGCCTAGCAACTGCTCCAAGAATCTTTTCAAAGGTTCTGGGTGTCCTACTCTCTAATCAGAGAACAGGGTATTGCGGCGTTTCCTTATTTGGACGATATCTTGGTACTAGCTCAATCTTTACGTACTGCAGAATCTCACATGCATCAACTAGTGTTGTTTCTTCGGAAACATAGTTGAAGGATCAATTTACCAAAAAGTTTCTTGATTCCTCAGACAAGGGTCACCTTTTTAGACTTCCAGATAGATTCAGTGTCCATGACTCTGTCTCTAAAAGAGACGTTTAAAATTGGTTGCAGCCTGCCGGCACCTTCAGTCTCAGTCATTCCCTTCAGTGGCTATGTGCATGGACGTTTTAGGTCTCATGACTGCAGCATCGGATGCGATCCCCTTTGCTCGTTTTCACATGAGACCGCTTCAGCTTTGTATGCTGAATCAATGGTGCAGGGATTATACAAAGATATCACAATTTAATATCCTTAAATCCCAATGTACGACACTCTCTGACATGGTGGATAGTTCACCATCATTTAGTTCAAGGGGCTTCTTTTATTTGGCCAACCTGGACTGTGATCACAACAGATGTGAGTCTTTCAGGTTGGGGAGCTGTTTGAGGATCTCTGACAGCACAAGGGGTTTGGAAATCTCAAGAGGCGAGATTTCCAATAAATATTTTAGAACTCCGTGCAATTCTCAGAGCTCTTCAGTCTTGGCCTCTGTTAAAGAGACAACCGTTCATTTGTTTTCAGACAGACATTATCACAACAGTGGCATATGTCAATCATCAGGGTTGGACTCACAGTCCCCAAGCTATGAAAGAAGTATCTCGAATACTTGTTTGGGCGGAATCCAGCTCCTGTCTAATCTCTGCGGTGCATATCCCAGGTGTAGACAATTGGGAAGCGGATTATCTCAACCGCCAGACTTTACATCCAGGGGAGTGGTCTCTCCATCCAGATGATTTTTCTCAGATTGTTCAGATTTGGGGTCCTCCAGAGGTAGATCTCATGGCCTCTCATCTAAACAAGAAACTTCCCAGATACCTGTCCAGGTCCAGGGATGTTCAGGCAGAAGCAGTGGATGCGCTGACACTTCCTTGGTTTTATCATCCTGCTTATATCTTCCCGCCTTTAGTTCTCCTTCCAAGAGTGTTTTCCAAAATCATCATGGAACAATCATTTGTGTTGCTGGTAGTGCCAGCATGGCCACACAGGTTTTGGTATGCGGATCTGGTTCGGATGTCCAGTTGCCCGCCTTGGCCACTTCCGTTACGGCCAGATCTACTATCTCAAGGTCCATTTTTCCATCAGGATCTCAAATCATTACATTTGAAGTTATGGAAATTGAATGCTTAGTACTAAGTCATAGAGGTTTCTCTGACTCAGTGATTGATACTATGTTACAAGCTCGGAAATCAGTCTCTAGGAAGATTTATTAGAGTTTGAAAGACTTACATTTCATGGTGTTCTTCTCATAAATTCTCCTGGCATTCTTTTAGAATTCCTAAAATTTTTACAGTTTTTTCAGGATGGTTTGGATAAGGGTTTGTCTGCAAGTTCCTTGAAAGGACAAATCTCTGCTCTTTTTGTTTTATTTCACAGAAAGATTGCTATACTTCCTGATATACACTGTTTTGTACAGGCTTTAGTTCATATTAAGCCTGTCATTAAATCAGTTTCTCCTCCTTGGAGTCTTATTTTGGTTCTGAAGGCTCCTCCATTTGAGCCTATGCATTCTTTGGACATTAAACTACTTTCTTGGAAAGTGTAGTTCCTTTTGGCTATCTCTTCTGCTAGAAGAGTTTCTGAGCTATCTGCTCTTTCTTGTGAATCTCCTTTTCTGACTTTTCATCAGGATAAGGCGTTTTGCGGACTTCATTTGAGTTTTTCCTTAAGGTTGTGAATTCTAACAACATTAGTAGAGAAATTGTTGTCCCTTCCTTGTGTCCTAATCCTAAGAATCCTTTGGAAAGATCCTTACATTCTTTGGATATGGTGGGAGCTTTGAAATATGTTGAAGCTACTTAAGATTTCAGGAAGACTTCTAGTCTATTTGTTATATTTTCTGGTCCTAGGAAAGGTCAGAAGGCCTCTGCTATTTCCTTGGCCTCTTGGTTAAAGCTTTTGATTCTTCAAGCTTATTTGGAGTCGGGTCAAGCCCCGCCTCAGAGAATTATAGCTCATTCTACTAGATCAGTCTCCACTTCGTGGGCTTTTAAGAATGAAGCTTCAGTTGTTCAGATTTGCAAAGCAGCGACTTGGTCCTCTTTGCATACATTTACTAAATTCTATCGTTTTTATGTATTTGCTTCTTCGGAAGCAGTTTTTGGTAGAAAAGTTCTTCAGGCAACTGTTTCAGTTTGATTCTTCTGCTTTTGATTTAAGTTTTTTTCTTTCAAAAATGAAAATAAACTCATTTTTTGGGGTTGTGGATTCATTTTTTCAGCGGTATATGGCTGTTTTTATTTTTTTCCCTCCCTCTCTAGTGACTCTTGAGTGGAAGACTCCACATCTTGGGTATTGATATCCCATATGTCACTAGCTCATGGACTCTTGCCAATTACATGAAAGAAAACATAATTTATGTAGGAACTTACCTGATCAATTCATTTCTTTCATATTGGCAAGAGTCCATGAGGCCCACCCTTTTTATGGTGGTTATGATTTTTTTGTATAAAGCACAATTATTTCCAAATTTCTTTTGTTGATGCTTTCTACTCCTTTCTTTATCACCCCACTGCTTGGCTATTCGTTAAACTGAATTGTGGGTGTGGTGAGGGGTGTATTTATAGGCATTTTGAGGTTTGGGAAACTTTGCCCCTCCTGGTAGGATTGTATATCCCATATGTCACTAGCTCATGGACTCTTGCCAATATGAAAGAAATTAATTTATCAGGTAAGTTCTTACATAAATTATGTTTTCTCTCTTATAACACTGATACAACAACCCACTGTAAATAGTACCACTGGCAATGTGCACATCAGCAAAAACATAATTTATGCTTACCTGATAAATTTATTTCTCTTGTAGTGTATCCAGTCCACGGATCATCCATTACTTGTTGGATATTCTCCTTCCCAACAGGAAGTTGCAAGAGGATTACCCACAGCAGAGCTGCTATATAGCTCCTCCCCTCACTGCCATATCCAGTCATTCGACCGAAACAAGCCGAGAAAGGAGAAACCATAGGGTGCAGTGGTGACTGTAGTTTAATTAAAATTTAGACCTGCCTGTAAAGGACAGGGCGGGCCGTGGACTGGATACACTACAAGAGAAATAAATTTATCAGGTAAGCATAAATTATGTTTTCTCTTGTTAAGTGTATCCAGTCCACGGATCATCCATTACTTGTGGGATACCAATACCAAAGCTAAAGTACACGGATGATGGGAGGGACAAGGCAGGAACTTAAACGGAAGGAACCACTGCCTGTAGAACCTCTCTCCCAAAAACAGCCTCCGAAGAAGCAAAAGTATCAAATTTGTAAAATTTGTAAAAAGTATGAAGGGAAGACCAAGTTGCAGCCTTGCAAATCTGTTCAGAGGCCTCATTTTTAAAGGCCCAGGTGGAAGCCACAGCTCTAGTAGAATGAGCTGTAATCCTTTCAGGAGGCTGCTGTCCAGCAGTCTCATAGGCTAAACGGATTATACTCCGAAGCCAAAAAGAGAGGTTGCCAAGGCCTTCTGACCTCTCCTCTGTCCAGAGTAAACAACAAACAGGTTAGATGTTTGGCGAAAATCTTTAGTAGCCTGTAAGTAAAACTTCAAGGCACGGACTACATCTAGATTATGCAAAAGACGTTCCTTCTTTGAAGAAGGATTAGGACATAATGATGGAACAACAATCTCTTGATTGATATTCTTGTTAGAAACCACCTTAGGTAAAAACCCAGGTTTTGTACGCAGAACAACTTTATCTGAATGAAAGATCAGATAAGGAGAATCACAATGTAAGGCAGATAACTCCGAGACTCTTCGAGCCGAGGAAATAGCCATCAGAAAAAGAACTTTCCATGAAAGAAGTTTGATATCAATAGAATGAAGGGGTTCAAACGGAACCCCTTGAAGAACTTTAAGAACCAAGTTTAAGCTCCATGGAGGAGCAACACGTTTAAACACAGGCTTAATTCTAACTAAAGCCTGACAAAATGCCTGAACGTCTGGAACTTCTGCCAGACGCTTGTGTAAAAGAATAGACAGAGCAGAAATCTGTCCCTTTAAAGAACTAGCTGATAATCCTTTGTCCAAACCTTCTTGGAGGAAGGACAATATCCTAGGAATCCTAACCCTACTCCATGAGTAATTCTTGGATTCACACCAATGAAGATATTTACGCCATATCTTGTGGTAAATTTTCCTGGTGACAGGCTTTCGTGCCTGTATTAAAGTATCAATTACTGACTCGGAGAAGCCACACTTTGATAGGATCAAGCATCCAATCTCCATGCAGTCAGTCTCAGAGAAAGTAGATTCGGATGATTGAAAGGACCTTGTATTAGAAGGTCTTGTCTCAGAGGCAGAGTCCATGGTGGAAAGGATGACATGTCCATTAGGTCTGCATACCAGGTCCTGCGTGGCCACGCAGGCGCTATCAATATCACCGATGCTCTTTCCGGTTTGATTTTGGCAATCAGACGAGGGAGCAGAGGAAACGGTGGAAACACATAAGCCAGGTTGAAGAACCAAGGCGCTGCTAGAGCATCTATCAGTGCCGCTTCTGGGTCCCTGGACCTGGATCTGTAACAAGGAAGCTTGGCGTTCTGGCGAGACGCCATGAGATCCAATTCTGGTTTGCCCCAACGGAGTACCAATTGAGCAAACACCTCCGGATGGAGTTCCCATTCCCCCGGATGAAAAGTCTGACGACTTAGAAAATCCGCCTCCCAGTTCTCTACACCTGGGATATGGATCGCTGACAGGTGGCAAGAGTGAGTCTCTGCCCAGCGAATTATCTTGGAGACTTCTGACATCGCTAGGGAACTCCTGGTTCCCCATTGATGGTTGATGTAAGCCACAGTCGTGATGTTGTCCGACTGAAATCTGATGAACCTCAGTGTTGCTAGCTGAGGCCAAGCCAGAAGAGCATTGAAAATTGTTCTTCACTCCAGAATATTTATTGGGAGGAGTTTCTCCTCCTGAGTCCATGAACCCTGAGCCTTCAGGGAATTCCAGACTGCACCCCAACCTAGAAGGCTGGCATCTGTTGTTACAATTGTCCAATCTGGTCTGCGAAAGGTCATACCCCTTGGACAGATGGGCCCGAGATAACCACCAGAGAAGAGAATCTCTGGTTTCCTGATCCAGATTTAGTAGAGGGGACAAATCTGTGTAATCCCCATTCCACTGACTGAGCATGCATAATTGCAGCGGTCTGAGATGCAGGCGCGCAAATGGCACTATGTCCATCGCCGCTACCATTAAGCCGATTACTTCCATGCACTGAGCCACCGTGGGGCGCGGAATGGAGTGAAGAACATGGCAAGCATTTAGAAGTTTTGATAACCTGGACTCCGTCAGGTAAATTTTCATTTCTACAGAATCTATTAGAGTCCCTAGGAAGGAAACCCTCGTGAGAGGAGATAGAGAACTCTTTTCTTCGTTCACTTTCCACCCATGCGACCTCAGGAATGCCAGAACTATCTCTGTATGAGATTTGGCAATTTGAAAGCTTGACGCCTGTATCAGGATATCGTCCAGGTAAGGAGCCACCGCTATGCCTCGCGGTCTTAGGACCGCCAGAAGTGAGCCCAGAACCTTTGTAAAAATTCTTGGGGCTGTAGCCAACCCGAATGGAAGAGCTACAAATTGGTAATGCCTGTCTAGAAAGGCAAACCTCAGGAACTGATGATGATTCTTGTGAATCGGAATGTGAAGGTAGGCATCCTTTAAGTCCACTGTGGTCATGTACTGACCCTCTTGGATCATGGGTAAAATGGTTCGAATAGTTTCCATCTTGAATGACGGAACTCTGAGGAATTTGTTTAGGATCTTTAAATCCAAAATTGGTCTGAAGGTTCCCTCTTTTTTGGGAACCACAAACAGATTTGAATAAAACCCGTCCTTGTTCCGTCTGCGGAACTGGATGGATCACTCCCATTACAAGGAGATCTTGTACGCAGCTTAGGAATGCCTCTTTCTTTATCTGGTTTGCAGATAATCTTGAAAGGTGAAATCTCCCTTGTGGAGGAGAAGCTTTGAAGTCCAGAAGATATCCCTGAGATATGATCTTCAACGCCCAGGGATCCTGAACATCTCTTGCCCACGCCTGGGCGAAGAGAGAGAGTCTGCCCCCTACTAGCTCCTTTTCTGCCATAAGTCCCGTGTAGTGGCATCTATCGGAAACATTTTTTATAAATATAGGAGGTGGGGAAAAGGGCACACCGGGCCTATCCCACTCCTTACTAATAATTTCTGTAAGCCTTTTAGGTATTGGAAAAACATCAGTACTCACTGGCACTGCATAGTATTTATCCAGCCTACACAATTTCTCTGGCACTGCAATTGTGTCCCAGTCATTCAGAGCAGCTAATACCTCCCCAAGCAATACACGGAGGTTCTCAAGCTTAAATTTAAAATTAGAAATCTCTGAATCAGGTCTCCCCGATTCAGAGACGTCACCCACAGACTGAAGCTCCCCGTCCTCAGGTTCTGCATATTGTGACGCAGTATCAGACATGGCTCTTACAGCATCTACGCGCTCTGTATCTCGTCTAACCCCAGAGCTATCGTGCTTGCCTCTCAATTCAGGCAATCTGGATAATACCTCTGACAGGGTATTATTCATGATTGCAGCCATGTCCTGCAAAGTAATCGCTATGTGCGTCCCTGATGTACTTGGCGCCATATTAGCGTGCGTCCCTTGAGCGGGAGGCGAAGGGTCCGACACGTGGGGAGAGTTAGTCAGCATAACTTCCCCCTCGACAGACCCCTCTGGTGACAATTCTTTTATAGATAAAGACTGATCTTTACTGTTTAAGGTGAAATCAATACATTTAGTACACGTTCTCCTATGGGGCTCCACCATGGCTTTAAACATAATGAACAAGTATCCTCTGTTTCAGACATGTTTGTACAGACTAGCAAAGAGACTAGCAAGCTTGGAAAACACTTTAAAGCAAGTTAACAAGCAATATAAAAAACGTTACTGTGCCTTTAAGAGAAACAAATTTTGACAAAATTTGAAATAGTGAAAAAAGGCAGTTACACTAACAAAATGTTTAGTGTATGTAACAAGTCAGCAGAGCATTGCACCCACTTGCAAATGGATGATTAACCCCTTAATAACAAAAACAGAATAATAAATGACAAAAACGTTTTTTAAACACAGTCACAACAACTGCCACAGTCTACTGTGATTGTTACCCTCCTCAAACACGACTTTGAAGCCTTTTGAGACCTTCAGAGATGTCCTGGATCATGAAGGAAGAAGCTGAATGTCTCTGTCAGTATTTTTAGCTGCACAGAAAAGCACTAAAATAGGCCCTTCCCACTCATATTGCAACAGTGGAAAGCCTCAGGAACTGTTTCTAGGCAAAAATCAAGCCAGCCATGTGGAAAAAAACTAAACCCCAATAAGTTTAAACGATTAAACATGCCAGCAAACGGTTTATATTACACTTTTATAAGAGTATGTATCTTTATTAATAAGCCTGATACCAGTCGCTATCACTGCATTTAAGTCTTTACTTACATTAATCCGGTATCAGCAGCATTTTCTAGCAAATTCCATCCCTAGAAAAATATTAACTGCACATACCTTATTGCAGGAAAACCTGCACGCCATTCCCTCTCTGAAGTTACCTCACTCCTCAGAATATGTGAGAACAGCAATGGATCTTAGTTACTTCTGCTAAGATCATAGAAATCACAGGCAGATTCTTCTTCTAATGCTGCCTGAGATGAAACAGTACACTCCGGTACCATTTAAAAATAAACTTTTGATTGAAGTTAAAAAACTAACTATAATACACCACTCTCCTCTTACTACGTCCATCTTTGTTGAGAGTTGCAAGAGAATGACTGGATATGGCAGTGAGGGGAGGAGCTATATAGCAGCTCTGCTGTGGGTGATCCTCTTGCAACTTCCTGTTGGGAAGGAGAATATCCCACAAGTAATGGATGATCCGTGGACTGGATACACTTAACAAGAGAAAGCAGCATTTTTAAAGTGAAGAGAGAGCACTCGGCATGTTAGTACCATTGGTATAAACCAGTGAAAGATAAATCAGCATTACTAAAATGCTTTGCGATTTTAATTTCTGTATTGATCCACTGAATAAGTGTTAATCTGTTACATGAGTAGAACAGCAATAAAAACAAATGGATGTATTTTGTAGAGTAAAACAGTGTAAAAAGATTCTATACTGGTCCAGAGAAGAGGATAGAGGCTGCAGGGCAAGCCACCAAGGGCTACATACTACCCCAGGCCAACAGATGCCTAGCACAGTTATACACCAAATAGTCGCAAATATCCTGTTACGAGAATGTGAGAGAAAGAATATATCAAGAGGTTAAAGGTTATACATACACAATATATATTAAAACATACTCACTGGATTTGTGATAAAATAAAGGTCATGATATAACAAAATAAGTTATTTTATTATTTTATCACAAATCCAGTGAGTGCAGTCTATATGTTTTACTATTAAAATTTAACTAAGCACCCTAGTCATTGACTACCTGGCAGTGAGAGTGCAGATACCTGTGGGAGATATATACTTCTCACTACTCAAAGACCTATAGTTAGGTACTAAGTTGTTCATTTTCCTGCCTTTCCCACTGCCACGGAGAGTACAATATCTTACAAATATTTTGTTTACATAGCTTTTCTATGAAAAGCACGTATGCACTGAAATTATCAGCATTGATGGGGATACAACTGACAAAAGCAAAAAATTTAAATAAAGAAAAAGGGTAAAAGCTATCTATAAACAATTTATTTCACTCCAGAAGGTAAAATAAATAATTGGGAACAAATTAAAAGGGAGATGGAAAAAACCCCAATATAAATTATGCTTACCTGATAATTTAATTTCCATTGTGGGGAGGAAAGTCCCCGGCTTCATTCATTACTTGTGGGAAATAAGAACCTGGCCACCAGGAGGAAACAGACACCCCAGCCAAAGGCTTAAATACCTCCCCCCCCACTTCCCTCATCCCCCAGTCATTCTGCCGAGGGAACAAGGAACAGTAGAAGAAATATCAGGGTATAAATGGTGCCAGAAGAACAAAATTAAATTTAGGTCCATCCACCAGAGCAATGGGCGGGAGCCGTGGACTCTCCTCCCCACAATGGAAATGAAATTATCAGGTAGGCATAATTTATATTTTCCATCTAAAGGGGAGGAGAGTCCACTGCTTCATTCATTACTTGTGGGAACAAATACCCAAGCTCTAGAGGACACTGAATGAAAACGTGAGGGCAAGAGGCGGACCCTAATCGCCCTGCATCTCCGGACTCTTTCACCCAAGCTCTCACTGAGAGGCTGACAGGACTACTTAAAACTCCAGTCCCATTTCAAAGAGTACTACCCTCCATAAGAGACTACTCCGAATCATCAGACACTTCTCTGCCAACCTCCTGTGAGGAAAGACAATGAATGACTGGGGGATGAGGGAAGTGGGGGGAGGTATTTAAGCCTTTGGCTGGGGTGTCTTTGCCTCCTCCTGGTAGCCAGGTTATTTCCCACAAGTAATAAATGAAGCCGCGGACTCTCCTCCCCTTTAGATGGAAACAAAAGTACACTGTCCCTTTAATCAGTATGAAGATAGGTTGAAAATGCATGAAGAAATATATTTCTCTTGTTTAAAAATAATATAGGTAAATTCTATTGACAACCTGAGCCATTGTGCTAATATAAAAAACTAATGAGAAATTCCCCTAAATCCTGCAAACAATATATGAAAAGAAAAAAAGAACAAAACAACAAGTCAAAACAGGTTTGTTTATTAGCATTGTTAAGGCAATGCATACTCACAAATTTCTTTAATTATACAACCCCAACCAGGCAAAAAAAGCTAGGCAATCTGCATATACATATCTTTACTGTACACAAAAATACCATTCAACCCCGCAGCTTCAAACAAAGGAGACAAAACATAATTGGGAGAGAGAAAATAAGAAATGACACTAGTTTTAGAAAAATAATTGCTCTGAAAAAGCAGAGCAAGCAGAACAGCAAAGTTTTGTAATTTAAATATTGCATCATTAATGCCCTGCAGAGGCGTGGCATTTAAGTCTGTTTCTAGCTGAAGCATAAGAGTAGAAACGTGAACTCAAACCAACCACTACGCTAGAATCCGTTAACTAACTCTGATGTCAGTAATTTATTTGATGATTATACAATGCAGAAAAAACCTGCAATTATTTAGTCACTGCAAAACAGAACAAATAAGATTCCCTTTGAATATGAAAAGTTTGAAATAAGTAAATAGTTATTGAACACATCTGTAAAAATACTGCATTCATGTCTTCTCAGAATGCACATTTTATTTTAATTCCTCTAAAGCACTTTCAATTGTTCCTAAGGCAGTACTGAACTACTTAGCCAAAGGAGAAAAAATAAATCATTGTTTTACTTGAGGATCTTCAGTGCATAGTCAATATATGCATTAAAATGGAATTTCACATTAAAATAGCGTGAATGGTTTTTCTTCACACATGTTAGGATATTCTGCTAATGAACTTCCTATTCAAAATATAATTTACTCCACAATTTTCTCTTGAGTGCTAGTGGTATTTTTTGTTTGTTTTTAATGTTAGGTTATTTATATTGTTTGATATCCAGCATGGCTTCTCTTTCTTCCAATGAGATAAGCAATGAGTACGATTAGAACAAGTCCAGCCAGAGCAGCTCCAACTACAATGGGCACCAGCATTCCGTTATCATCATTCACACATTCCACAGCTGAAAGACAAAATATGTACATGTATTAAATATCTTAACATGTTTTTTACCTTTGTGTAATTCTCATTACAAGTCTATACTAATATTCAATAATAAACATAATTGTGAAAAGTAACGTAGGAGAAGATCAGAGATAATAGATTGGGGGGGGGGGGGGAGACAGTTCATGATTTAGACAGAGCATACAATTTTAAACACCTTTCCACTTTACTTCTATTTAATTTGGTTCCTTCTCTTGTTATACTTTGCTGAAAGGTTTATCTAGGTAAGCTTAGGAGCAGCAAAGAACTTAGGTTTAACTGCTGATTGGTGGCTGTATAAATATACTTATTGTCATTGTCTCACCCATGTGTTCAGTTAGAAACCAGTAGTGCATTGCTGCTCCTTCAACAAATGATACCAAGATAATAAAACAAATTTGATAATAGAAGTCAACTGGAAAGTTGGGCTTCATGTCCCTTTAAGTTCCATAAATAGCTCCAGAACACCCGTTTTCTTTTATGCCATCTTTCCCAGGTTTGGAAAAGTTTGTTTGGACTACCTTTGCTTTTCTATTTAATAATAATAATAACTAGGCATAATAATAATAATAATAATAATAATAATAATAATAATAACTAGGCATAATAATAATAATAATAATAATAATAACTAGGCATAATAATAATAATAATAACTAGGCATAATAATAATAATAATAACTAGGCATAATAATAATAATAATAATAATAATAATAATAATAATAATAATAATAATAATAATAATAATAATAATAAAAACAACTAGGCATAATAATAATAATAATAATAATAATAATAATAATAATAATAATAACTAGGCGATAAGCCTGCCCAGAGGGCAGGCTATGTTTAAAAAATTACAAACCCCAAAGGTGATAAAAAATAAAAAATGGAAAAATGACAGAAAAGAAAATAAAGCTATTCAAAATAAAAAATTTAAACCTAAACTAATAGCCCTTAAAAATAAAAAATTTCCCCAAAATAAAAAACACCCCTTAATCTAATACTAAACTACCAATAGCCCTTAAAATGGCTTTTGTAGGGCATTGCCCCAAGTTAAACAGCTCTTTCTCCTAAAAAAAAATAAATAACCAATTACCCCCAAAAAGTAACCCCCCCCCACCCAAGCAACCCCCAAAATTAAAAAAATAAATATAAAAAAACCTAAGCTACCCATTTGTATCGGCATTGCCCTTAAAAAGGACATTCAGCTCTTTTACAGCCAAAAAACCCTAAAAAAAAAGCCCCCCCCCCCCCCCCCCCCCCCCAAAAAAAGCCTAAGACTATGCCCCAAATATGTACTCACCTTTCCTGAAGTCCGGCAGAGGTCTTTTTCCAGACGGCTTCATCATCTATCTTCACCCGGCGCAAAGGCTGTGCAGAGCTGGCTTCCCAGATGCACTGATACGGAGCGGCGGTCCTCAGCAGCAGCTGTCCAAAGTGGCGTGGATGCTCCTTTTCATCCTATTTTCGTCGTACACTGAAAATTGAATGCAAGGTACCGTATTCAATTAGGGGTACCTTGCATTCCTATTGGCTGAAATTTTGAAAACAGCCAACAGGATTAGAGCTACTGAAATCCTATTGGCTGTTCAAATCAGCCAATCAGTTTTCAGTAGCTCTCATCCTATTGGCTGATTTAAAAATTTCAGCCAATAGAAATGCAAGGTACCCCAATAAATATGGGGTACCTTGCATTTAATATTCAGTGTGCGGCAGACGATCGCATGAAGAGGAGCCTCCACACCACTTTGGACGGCCGCCGCTGAGGATCCGTGCATCGGGGAAGCCAGCTCCGCACCTCATGAAGATAGAAGATAATGGAGCTGCCTGGAAGACCTTTTCAGCCGGACTTCAGGAACGGTGAGTACCTATTTGGGGGTTAGATTTAAGATTTTTTTTTTAATTTTATTTTGTTTATATTTTTAGGATTAGGGATTTAATAGGCTTGTAAAAGAGCTGAAAGCCCTTTTAAAGGGCAGTCAAAAAAAACAAAACTGAATGCTCCTTTAAGGGCAATGCCCATACAAATGCCCCTTTAGGGGCAATGGGTAGTATAGGTTTTTTATTTTGGAGTATTTGGTGGGTGAGGGGGCTTTACTGTTAGGGGGGGACTTAGTATTTTTAAAATGTAAAAGAGCTGTTTAACTTTTAAGGGCTTTTGGTAGTTTAGATTAGGGGGTGTTTTTATTTTGAGGGGATTTTTTTTAATTTTTTTATAAAATGTTAATTGTTTTCTGTAATTTTTTTT
>NC_069501.1:817061538-817064038 GCF_027579735.1 Bombina bombina
AATAGCCCTGAAAAGAGATCAATTGCTTTCACACAGTTACATAGGGCTGGAGGGGACATTATCTGTATCCAAGAGACACATTTCAAAAAAGGGAGGGAACCCAGATACATCTCACATAGATATAACACCTTTTACCTCGCTTCGGGCTGCTCAAAGAAAGGCGGAGTGGGCATTTTCGTTAAGAATACGATCCCTTTCCAACCAACCCAGGTTCTTAAAGACCCCAACGGAGCATACTTGTTAGTGGTGGGAACACTGTTCGGCTCTTACATCACAATAGCCAACGTCTATCTACCAAACCAGGGTCAGCACACCACATTCAAACAGCTGACACAATTAATATTGGAACATACAAGGGGTATACTAGTTCTAGCAGGCGACTTTAACCTACCATTGGTCCCTTCCCACGACACCTCATCAGGGAAAACTAATATCCCACACAGAGTAATCAAAACTGTCAATTCGCAACTTCGCTCACTAAAACTACACGACATATGGAGGTCATTACACCCAGACACCAGAGACTACACCTTCTTCTCCCACCCACATCATGTCTACACCAGAATTGACTACCTCATTACTGACCAATTAGGCCTTTCTTTGGTCAACAAAGCTGATATACTGCCAATCACCTGGTCAGATCATGCACCCGTGCAATGCACATTTGAGTGGCCAAACGTACCCATAAAGCCATATAAGTGGAGACTCGACGAACACACGCTAGATAATCCTTTGCACAAACTGGCAATTGACACAACCCTACGACACTACTTTAACGAAAACCCTTTGGACGCCCTACCTACTTCCACGACTTGGGAAGCACACAAATGTGTGGCGAGGGGCGAATTCATAAGGCTTAAAGCCACAGAAACCAAACAAAACAGACAATTTTTAAACTCGTCCCTATCTCAGATACGTTATTGGGAAACTGAACTAAAAAAGAACCCCTCATCTACCACCATCTTAAAATCCCTAAACACAGTAAAGACTGATTTGAATAACCACCTTATCAAAGAATACCAGAGAAGGGCATCAATGCTTCAACAAAAATACTTTGAGATGAATGACAGAATAGGCTCCTCTCTAGCTAAGGCGCTGAAACGCAAACAATTAAGCACACACATATACTCGTTAACAGACGCATCGGGGCATATTCAAAAAGAGAGTGAGAAAATAGCCGAGACATTCCGACGATATTATGAGACACTGTACAACATCACGAACAACAACACACAATCAAACATAGACACATACCTAAGAGACATACAACTTCCCACACTCTCTCATAAGGACTCGGAGCAACTTGACAGACCGATAACAGCTGACGAGGTTAAACTAGCCATCAAGAGCATGCCAAATGGAAAGAGCCCCGGGCCCGACGGACTGGGGGTAAAATACTACAAAGACTTCATACATCACTTACTAACCCCTCTCACACTCCTGTTTAATTCACTGTTAAAAGAGGGTGGCTTCACAGAACAGATGCTTGAGGCAAACATCACTGTCCTCCCCAAACAGGGTAAGACCCCGGATAGACCAGAGAACTTCCGCCCGATCTCGCTCCTTAACGTGGATGTAAAAATCTACGCAAAGGTATTAGCTAACAGAATCAATCGGATCTTGCCCACGCTGATACACCCAGACCAAGTGGGTTTCGTACCCGGGAGAGAGGCGCGCGACAACACACTGAAAGTGTTACAGCTCGTATCGCACGCGCAGCATCAGCATACACCCCTTATACTGGTCTCGACGGACGCTGAAAAAGCGTTTCGACCGGGTACACTGGTCCTTCCTAAAAGCGGTACTAGCTAGAATGAAGTTTAGTGATACCTTCATTAAACAGATTTTTACTCTCTATGAAAATCCCTCCGCTAGGGTAAAAGTTAATGGCCTCCTATCAGACAGATTTCATATTAGAAATGGGACCAGGCAGGGATGCCCACTTTCGCCGATTCTCTTTGCTATTTCAATTGAGGCATTGGCGCAGAAAATTAGAGAAGACCCCCAGATCTCGGGAATTAAAACTAAATCAAACATACACAAGTTGGCTCTATACGCCGACGACGTCCTATTGACACTTACTGACATAGAGACTTCCCTCCCTAGGGTAATAGACACCTTTAGTGAGTACGGACAACTATCTAACTTCCACCTTAACATAGCCAAATCAGAAATATTGAACATCACATACAACATAGAAGACTTGACTACAACATTAGGTGCCTGCCCCCTGAGACTCAAACGAGACAGTCTGAAGTATCTGGGGATATACATCTCCCCGGATGCTCAGACTGTATTCCGAGAAAATTACAAGAGCTTAGAAACCACGCTGATGGCAGATCTGTCTAGATGGAAGAATAAATCCATCTCTTGGCTAGGACGAATAAATGTCGTCAAAATGAACGTGTTACCCCGACTGCTTTATATCCTCCAAACAACACCAATTCCCCTTCCAAGGAACTTTCTACAAAAAATGCAAAATTTAATCGAACAATATATC
>NC_069501.1:817396538-817399038 GCF_027579735.1 Bombina bombina
AGCCCCCCAAAATAAAAAATGCCCTACCCTATTCTAAATTACTAAAGTTCAAAGCTCTTTTACCTTACCAGCCCTGAACAGGGCCCTTTGCGGGGCATGCCCCAAGAAGTTCAGCTCTTTTGCCTGAAAAAAAAAAACATACAATACCCCCCCCCCAACATTACAACCCACCACCCACAAACCCCTAATCTAACCCAAACCTCCCTTAAATAAACCTAACACTAAGCCCCTGAAGATCATCCTACCTTGTCTTCACCATACTAGGTTCACCGATCCGTCCTGGCTCCAAAATCTTCATCCAACCCAAGCGGGGGCTGGCGATCCATCTTCCGGCGGCTGAAGAGGTCCAGAAGAGGCTCCAAAGTCTTCATCCTATCCGGGAAGAAGAGTAGATCCGGACCGGCAACCATCATCTTCCAAGCGGCATCTTCTATCTTCATCCGATGAGGACCGGCTCCATCCTGAAGACCTCCACCGCGGACCCATCTTCATCCGGCGACGTCCAACTGAAGAATGACGGTTCCTTTAAGGGACGTCATCCAAGATGGCGTCCCTTGAATTCCGATTGGCTGATAGTATTCTATCAGCCAATCGGAATTAAGGTAGGAATATTCAGATTGGCTGATGGAATCAGCCAATCAGAATCAAGTTCAATCCGATTGGCTGATCCAATCAGCCAATCAGATTGAGCTCGCATTCTATTGGCTGTTCCGGAAGATGGATCGCCAGCCCCCGCTTGGGTTGGATGAAGATTTTGGAGCTAGGACGGATCGGTGATACCCGGTGAGGTGAAGACAAGGTAGGATGATCTTCAGGGGCTTAGTGTTAGGTTTATTTAAGGGGGGCTTGGGTTAGATTAGGGGTATGTGGGTGGTGGGTTGTAATGTTGGGGGGGTATTGTATGTTTTTTTTTACAGGCAAAAGAGCTGAACTTCTTGGGGCATGCCCCGCAAAGGGCCCTGTTCAGGGCTGGTAAGGTAAAAGAGCTTTGAACTTTAGTAATTTAGAATAGGGTAGGGCATTTTTTTATTTTGGGGGGCTTTGTTATTTTATTAGGGGGCTTAGAGTAAGTGTAATTAGTTTAAAATTGTTGTAATATTTTTCTTATGTTTGTAAATATTTTTTTATTTTTTGTAACTTAGTTCTTTTTTATTTTTTGTACTTTAGTTAGTTTATTTCATTGTAGTTATTTGTAGGTATTGTATTTAATTTATTTATTGATAGTGTAGTGTTAGGTTTAATTGTAGGTAATTGTAGGTATTTTATTTAATTAATTTATTGATAGTGTAGTGTTAGGTTTAATTGTAACTTAGGTTAGGATTTATTTTACAGGTAAATTTGTAATTATTTTAACTATTTTAGCTATTAAATAGTTCTTAACTATTTAATAGCTATTGTACCTGGTTAAAATAAATACAAAGTTACCTGTAAAATAAATATTAATCCTAAAATAGCTATAATATAATTATAATTTATAGTGTAGCTATATTAGGATTTATTTTACAGGTAAGTATTTAGCTTTAAATAGGAATAATATATTTAATAAGAGTGAATTAATTTCGTTAGATTAAAATTATATTTAACTTAGGGGGGTGTTAGTGTTAGGGTTAGACTTAGCTTTTGGGGTTAATACATTTATTAGAATAGCGGCGAGATTCGGTCGGCAGATTAGGGGTTAATAATTGAAGTTAGGTGTTGGCGATGTTAGGGAGGGCAGGTTAGGGGTTAATAAATATAATATAGGGGTCGGCGGTGTTAGGGGCAGCAGATTAGGGGTACATAGCTATAATGTAGCTGGCGGCTCTTTGCAGTCGGCAGATTAGGGGTTAATTATTGTAGGTAGGTGGCGGCGACGTTGTGGGGGGCAGGTTAGGGGTTAATAAATATAATATAGGGGTCAGCGATGTTAGGGCAGCAGATTAGGGGTACATAGGGATAATGTAGCTGGCGGCGGTGTGCGGACGGCAGATTAGGGGTTAATAAGTGTAGGTAGCTGGCGGCGACGTTGTGGGGGTAGATTAGGGGTTAATAAATATAATATCGGGGTCGGCGGTGTTAGGGGTAGCAGATTAGGGGTACATAAGGATAACGTAGGTGGCGGTCGGCAGATTAGGGGTTAAAAATTTTTAATCGAGTAGCAGCGATGTGGGGGGGCCTCGGTTTAGGGGTACATAGGTAGTTTATGGGTGTTAGTGTACTTTAGAGTACAGTAGTTAAGAGCTTTATGAACCGGCGTTAGCCCAGAAAGCTCTTAACTACTGACTTTTTTCTGCGGCTGGAGTTTTGTCGTTAGATTTCTAACGCTCACTTCAGACACGACTCTAAATACCGGAGTTAGAAAAATGCCATTGAAAAGATAGGATACGCAATTTACGTAAGGGGATCTGCGGTATGGAAAAGTCGCGGCTGAAAAGTGAGCGTTAGACCCTTTTTTGAGTGACTCCAAATACCGGAGGTAGCCTAAAACCAGCGTTAGGAGCCTCTAAAGCTGGTTTTCACG